>NC_060952.1:92428922-92493922 GCF_022045245.1 Lucilia cuprina | reverse complement strand
CGTATTGGTGATTTTGTACTCACCAAACCCATGATAATTGGTCACGAAGCAGCTGGAGTTGTGGCGAAAGTGGGTGCTAAAGTTAAACATTTAAAAGTTGGTGATCGTTGCGCTATTGAACCCGGTGTACCCTGTTATATATGTGAATTCTGTAAGACGGGCAAATATAATTTATGTCCTGATATGAAATTCTGTGCTACACCCCCCTATGATGGTAATCTAACCCGCTATTATAAACATGCTGCCGATTTCTGTTTTAAATTACCCGATCATGTTAGCATGGAAGAAGGTGCCCTATTGGAACCCTTATCGGTGGGTGTTCATGCCTGTCGTCGTGCTGGTGTTAGTTTAGGTTCAGAAGTTTTGATTTTGGGTGCTGGTCCCATAGGTTTAGTTACTTTATTGGTGGCCAAGTCAATGGGTGCCTCTAAGATTATGATAACCGATTTGGTACAACAGCGTTTAGATGTGGCCAAGGAATTGGGTGCCACACACACTTACCTAATGACTGCTAAGGATACAGCCGAAGATACTGCAAAGAAGGTGGAGCAAATGATGGGTTCTATGCCCGATAAGTCGATTGATTGTTGTGGCGCTGAGGTTACCATTAGATTGGCCATTTTTGTAAGTTAAAAAGATTAAATAAAGGTGGATGAATGCTTATAAATTTGTGTTGTAGGCTACCCGCTCTGGAGGCTGTTGTGTTATTGTGGGCATGGGTGCTGCCGAAACTAAAATTCCCTTAATCAATGCCTTAGCCCGTGAAGTAGATATTCGCGGTGTATTCCGTTATTGTAATGAGTAAGTTGTTTTTTTTTTTTAATCTCTTTAAGAAATTGAGAACTAAGGTTTGAAATCCTTTAACTTTTTCTTTTATTTCTAGCTATTCTGCCGCTTTAGCTTTAGTATCCTCTGGTGAACTGAATGTTAAACGTTTAGTTACCCACCATTTTGACATTACAGAAACCGATAAGGCTTTTGAGACCGCCCGCAAAGGTTTGGGTGGTGCCATTAAAGTTATGATTCATGTTCAACCAAGAGATACTAATAATAAAAAGAAATTTTAATTTATTTTACATTTAAATTGTTTGTACATACATGTATTTTAAAAATAAAACTACTATTTTTACTTTAGTTAACATTGTTGTGGTTAATTTTTGTTTTATCAGATATCTGTCTATATAGCAAATTTTTTAGCAATAAATCCAGACCGAATTAATAACATTTCTTTAGTTTTTTTTTATTGTTTTCAATTGAAAAAAAACTTTACATAATGAATACTTTTCTATTGAAAAGTTAAACAGATTCTGATCACTTTTCTAAAGAAAAAAATGTTCAGATTTTGACCACTTTTCTGCAGAAAAAGCTGCTTAGATTCTTACATCTTTTCATTAGAAAACATTGCTCAGGTTCTGTACACAGATTCTGATAAGTTTTCTATCGGAAAAGTTTCTCTGATTCTGACCACGTTTCTATAAGAAAACTTGCCTATATTCCGACCATCTTTCTATATAAAAACTTTCTCATATTCTGACTACTTTTCTACATGAGAAATTGCTCAGATACCAAGTACTTTTCTATAGGAAAAGTTGCTCAGATTTTGATCACTTTCCTATAGGAAACGTTGCTTGGATTCTTACGATTTCTATGGAAAATCTGCACAAATTCTTATAAGTTTCCTATCAGAAAAGTTGCTTAGATTCCAACACCATTTCTATAAGAAAACTTGCTCATATTTTGACCATTCTTCTATATGAAAACTTTCTCAGATTCTGACCACTTTTCTAAATGAAAAATTGCTCAGATACTGACTTCTCTTCCATAGGAAAAGTTGATCAGATAACGATCAATTTTCTATATGGAAATTTGCTCTGATTCCAAACAGTTTTCTATATAAAAATTTGCTTAGATTATGATCACTTTCTATAGGAAAAATTGCTCAGATTTTGAGCAATTCTCTGTAGATACAGTTGCTCAGATTCTTACATCTTTTCTATAGAAAATTTTGCTCAGATTTTGACCACTTTTTTTATAAATAAAGTTCCTCAGATTCTCACCACTTTTCCATGGGAAAAGTTGCACAGATTCAAAAAAGTTTTCTTTTGGAAAAATTGCTCAGATTCTTAAATAATTTCTTTAGAAAAAGTTGCTCATATTCTGACCACTTTTCTATTTGAAAAGTTGCACAGATTCTAGTAAATTTTCTATATAGAAAACTTGCTTAGATTCTAACAATTTCTTTATGAGAAATGTTGCTCATTTTATGAACATATTTCTATAGGAAATATTGTTTACATTCTGATCACTTTTTTAAAGAAAAATTTACACAGATTTTGACAATTTTTCCATAGTGTGAGTGTTGCTTAGATTTTGTTAATTTTTCTTTTGTAAAAATTTCAATAATTTGTCTATATCTCCTATTTACTACAGAAAATGTTCTTCCCAATAAGTTTTTTTTATAGAAAAGTTTGTCACAAACTAGATTTTCTTCAGAAAATTGTGTAAAGAAAATGTTATTTCAAACGAGATTTTCTTTTGAAAAATGTGTTAAAATCAAGATTTTCTATAAAAATGTTTTCCCAATTATCATTTACTTTAGAAAATTGTCCCAAATAAGATTTTCTATAGCAAAGTTTGTCCCTATTAAGAAATTTAATAGAAAAGTTTGTTTTAAATTCTTTGTTAAAAATTCTTTCAATAAAAATTTTTGTTCCAATAGAGATTTTCTATAGAAAAATAAGTTTGAATTAAAATTTTCATAAAAAACTTTGTCTCAAACTAAAATTTCTATAGAAAAGTTTCTTCCAAACTATATTTATCATAAATTTAATACAAAAAATATTTTCTAGAGAAAAAATATGCCAATTATAATTTATTATAGAAATTTTGCAATTTACATTTTCTATAGAAAATTTTGACTTTAATAAGATTTTCTATAAAAAAATTCTTTCAAAAACTTTGCCTTTGATATTAAATTGTCATAATTTTTAATCTAATCTTTATTACCATTCAACTTAGGAATACCTTTTAAATATAGAAATTAAAAAAAAAGAATTCTATTTTTTTTAAACAATTATAAATTTAATTGATTCTTTACATTAAGTGTAAGAAAATACGTCAAATGTTTGTTTATACATGTATTTTGTTTTTAAACCTCTAAAAAGGTTATCAAAAAAAAAGCTGAGAATTTTTCATTATCAAATTACAATAACACAACAACAATAAGAAAATTTACTAAAAGTACATACACAATAAACGTGTATATATAAACTGATCTAAACTGTGTTATCAATGACAGTATTTGCTTTCCTATAAATTTAAATTATTTTTGTTGTTTTTCTTTGTTTCATAAATATCGTATTTATCTAGCTGTTAGATAAATCTTATAAAAATATCATATAATAAAAAGCAATAAACTATTACCAACTAATCTCAGCAAAAAAAGTTATTAAAATTATAATAAATTGTTTTATTTCTTAAAAAAAAGATTACAACAGTTTTGTTGAAAATTTTAGCACAGGTTTTTTTTTACTGATCACTGGAGCTGATCACTTTTCTATAGGAAATGTTGCTTAGATTGCGATCACTATTCTATAGGAAATGTTGCTCAGATTCTAATAGCTTTTCAATGGGAAAAGTTTTCTGATCACTTTTCTATAGAAAAAGTTACTCAGATTTTGATCAGTTTTCTATATGAAAAGTTGCTCAGATTTTGATCAAATTTCTTAAGGAAAGGTGCTCAGATTAATCAGATTCTGATCACTTTTCTATAGTAAAAGTTGCTCAAATTCTGATCACATTTCCATAGGAAATTTTGCTCAGATTCTGATCACTTTTCTATAAAAAATTTGCTCAGATTCAAGTCAGTTACTCAGATTCTGATCAGTTTTGTATATGAAAAGTTGCTTAGACTTTTATCATCTTTCTTTAGAAAAGGTGCTCAGATTCTAATTACTTTTCTATAGGAAAAGTAGCTCAGATTCTGATCAGATTTTAATTACTTTTCTATAGGAAAAGTTTTTTTTTAGATTTTGATCACTTTTTTATAGGAAAAGTTTATCAGATTCTGATCACTTTTCTATAGGAAAAGTTTTTTTAGATTTTGATCACTTTTTTATAGGAAAAGTTTATCAGATTCTGATCACCTTTCTATAGGAAAAGTTGCTCAGATTCTGATCACTTTTGTAGGAAAAGTTTATCAGATTCTGATCACTTTTCTATAGGAAAAGTTGCTCAGATTCTGATCACATTTCCATAGGAAATTTCTATAAAAAATTTGCTCAGATTCAAGTCAGTTACTCAGATTCTGATCAGTTTTGTATATGAAAAGTTGCTTAGACTTTTATCATCTTTCTTTAGAAAAGGTGATCAGATTCTAATTACTTTTCTATAGGAAAAGTAGCACAGATTCTGATCAGATTTTAATTACTTTTCTATAGGAAAAGTTTTTTTTAGATTTTGATCACTTTTTTATAGGAAAAGTTTATCAGATTCCGATCACTTTTCTATAGGAAAAGTTTTTTTAGATTTTGATCACTTTTTTATAGGAAAAGTTTATTAGATTCTGATCACCTTTCTATAGGAAAAGTTGCTCAGATTCTGATCACTTTTGTAGGAAAAGTTGTTTAGATTTTGATCACTTTTTTATAAGAAAAGTTGCTCAGATTCTGATCACTTTTCTATAGGAAATGTTTCTCAGATTCTGACCACTTTTTTATAGGAAAAGTTTATCAGATTCTGATCACTTTTCTATAGGAAAAGTTGCTCAGATTCTGATCACTTTTCTTTAGGAAAAGTTGCTCAGTTTCTGATCACTTTTCTTTTGAAAAAGTTGGTAAGATTCTGATCACTTTTATATTGAAAATGTTTCTCTGATTCTGATCACTTTTCTATAGAAAAAGTTTCTCAGATTCTAATCACTTCTCTATAGGAAAAGTTTACCAGATTCTGATTACTTTTCTATAGGAAAAGTTTCTCAGATTCTGATCACTTTTCTATAGGAAAAGTTGCTCTGATTCTGATCACTTTTCTATAGAAAAATTTGTTCAGATTCTGATCATTTTTCTATAGGAAAAGTTGTTCAGATTATGATCATTTTTCGATAGGAAAATTTGTTCAGATTCTGGTCACTTTTTTAGGAAAAGTTGTATACATTTTGATCACTTTTCTAAAGGAAAAGTTGCTCAGATTCTGATCACTTTCCTATAGAAAAAGTTGTTCAGATTCTGATCACTTTTCGATAGGAAAAGTTGCTCAGATTCTAATCACTTTTCGATAGGAAAAGTTGCTCAAATTCTGGTCACTTTTCTATAGAAAAAGTTGCTCAGATTCTGACCACATTTCTATAGGAAAGGTGTTCAAATTTATTAGATACCGATCACTTTTTTATAGGAAAATTTGCTTAGATTCGGATCTCTTTTCTATATAAAAAGTTGCTCAGATTCTGATCACTTTTCTATAGAAAAAGTTGCTCAGATTCCGATCACTTTTCAATAGGAAAAGATTCATAGATTTTGGTCAATTTTCTAAAGAAAAAGTTGGGCACTTTTCTATGGGAAAAAATGTTCAGATTCTGATCATTTTTCTATAGGAAAATTTTGGTCAGATTCTGATCACTTTTCTATAGGAAAAGTTGCTTAAATTCTAATCAATTTTCTATAGGAAAAGTTGCTCAAATTCTAATTACTTTCAGTTTTTTATTAAATTTGCTAAATTGTTCCTAAATGTTTTTACTAATTAAAAATGCTCTATATTTTATTATCAAAAATTATAGTTTCTATTTATTTAGAATATTGTTTTTTTTATAGAGAATATAATATTTTAAAAAATAACACAAAAAAAAATTAAATAAAAATTAATATGTAATTGTAATTGTTTTAATGCATATTTTAATGCTTTTTTAATTTAGTTTTATTGTTTTACTAATTGGAAGCAGTTGAAATATTTTTTTTTTTACATAAAATATTCTTTTATTTATAATTTTTATAAAATAAAATATAAATTAAAACTTTAAAAACTTTTTAAGCTTTTCTTAGGCACTCTCATCATTTTATAAATGTTAGACAATAAAAAAAATTAAACAAATTCATATAAAAAACAGTAGAACAAAAAATTAATAAAATATAAAAAAATAAAATTAAAACAATTAAAGGACGGTGTTAAATGCATATTTAAGAAAATTAAGAAATTGCAAAAAAATATATATTCAACATTTTAAAGAAATATTCAAAATATTTTAGTTCTTTTAATGAGGAAACTTAAAGAAATTCCAAAATTTATTATAAATCTAATAAAATAATATCAATATTTTTTGAGATTTTCTGTTTAACATTTTGTTTTTGTTTTTTTTTTTAATATCATTTAAAAAAATACCTCTATATATTTAAGTTTCTTTTATTAAACTTAATAGTATAGTCCTTTATAATTGTGCGTTTAGTTTTTTAAACATATTTTCATTTTAAGCTTTTGTTTATAGTTAATCAATACAACATTAAATTCTTTATAAAGTTATTAAAAAAGGAATTAAGGAAACAAAAATCCAAAGTTTAGGAAAAATTGTGTCTAACGCAACAAAAAGAAATCAATTTGAAATTAATTACATTTGAGGAGCGGAGGGATTAAATTGAAATGTAGGATAACGAGGAGCAAAATTAGCATCACCTATCACTTGAGTGTGTTCAGAATCATCACGACCAGTTATTGTGGGAGCCTTAAACTGGGTCTCAACAAATTGAGGAGGAGCTGAGAGAACAAGAAATAGAGAATCATATGTTATTTAGAAATCATCTTAAACGATACTTTTCTATAGGAAAAGTTGCTCAGATTCTGATCACTTTTCTAAAGGAAAAGTTGCTCAGATCTCAACCACTTTTCTTTAGGAAAAGTTGCTCAGATTCTGATCACTTTTCTATAGGAAAAGTTGCTCAGATTCTGATCACTATTCTATAGGAAAAGTTGCTCAGATTCTGATCACTTTTCTATAGGAAAAGTTGCTCAGATTCTGATCACTTTTCTATAGGAAAAGTTGATCAGATTCTGATCACTTTTCTATAGGAAAAGTTGATCAGATTATGATCACTATTCTATAGGAAAAGTTGCTCAGATTCTGATCATTATTCTATAGGAATAGTTGCTCAAATTCAGATCTCTTTTCTATAGGAAAAGTTGCTCAGATTCTGATCACTTTTGTATAAGAAAAGTTGCTCAAATTCTGATCACTTTTCTATAGGAAAAGTTGCTCAGATTCTGAACACTTTTCTATAGAAAAAATTGCTCAGATTCTGATCACTTTTCCATGGGAAAAGTTGCTCAGATTCTGATCACTTTTCTATAGAAAAAGTTGCTCAGATTCTGATCACTTTTTTATAGGAAAAGTTGCTCAGATTCTGATCACTTTTATATAGGAAAAGTTGCTCAGATTCTGATCACTTTTCTATAGGAAAAGTTGCTCAGATTCTAATTACTTTTCTGTAGAGAAGGTTGCACAGATTCTTATCATTTTTCTATAGCAAAATTTGTTTGGATTATAACAACTTTGTTATAGAATTTCTTAATTTCAATAAGAAAAATACAACTTACGTATATTAGGATACAATTGACCACCAGCACTATCGGCTACATTCCAACCCATGGCACCACCTTGACCCTCTGGTGGACTAGCTGGACTAACCGGTTGAGTAGGAGCCATTGAAGGATCATCTGTAGGCTGTTGCGGTACAACTTGAGCTGGCACATCAGTATATGGTGCTGGTGGTTTGAAGGAAGCTAATGGTATAGTACCCAAAGTAATGGGTATATTACCCGTTAAATTACGATGAGGTCCACTAACATCACATTCAATATGTAGATCATAATCCAAAGCAATAACGCCACAATTAACCAGATTTGTTGGTGGCAGTGCTGGTATTTCCAATTGTTGTGTAAATGTTCTAGATTCACCACCTGCTACGGGGCCAATACTTAGTTCGGCTATGGTGATTTTTGTTTCCTTTCTTTCGGCTCTCGGTTGAGTGGTGGTGAAGGTTACACGTTTGCGTAAAACAAATTTAACAGCATTGATGCCCACATTACTGGCATTATCACATTCACAGGTTATGGGTATTATTTGTCCAGATACATAGCCGGTAACGGGTATAGTGGTTATAACCGATAAAGGACCCGATTTACAGCAGAAACAACAGAATGATTTCTCTAATTCCAATTTAAAAGGTTCCTTTACACGAGGATTGAGATTCAGATCAACCGGAGAGATAACCGTAAAGGCCATTTTCATGTCCTGATCAAATTTCCAGGGTCTATCGAGTGTAACCTTAATGGTATAACGCACATGACCAAACTCACCCTCAAAAGAGGAGGGTAAAGTGGGGGGCAATGCACAAGTAAAGGGATAAGTATGAGTACCAGCAGGCAACTCAATTTCAGCACCTTAACAAAATATGAAGTTTAGTTTTGAGTTATTTTGTAATTTTATTTACTCACTATTTTTTCCACCCAACAAATAATATTGTATTTGAAAGTATTCCTCATGACCCTTAAACGTAGTAGTCTCATCTTCTTCACGTCCTTCACTACTTGTTACCTTACGTGTCTCCGACCATTCTGTATTGGCTTCGCCCAAAAATCGTATGATTATACCTTAAAAATTTTCACAATTTTTTCTTTTGTAATTAACAATTCAAATTATTATACGAAATATGAGCTTGGAGTGCAATTTTGTTTATATGTGTTATGGGAAATATGTACATAAATGTGTGCAATGAATGAGAGAATGAATTTCGTTTGATTAACAAATATGGAATGTAATTTATAAAAATTTAAACGCTATTAAAGCATGACATCATCGTATATCTACATATTATAATATGGTTTTAAAAATGGTACGAGTGAATGTGAATTATTTTCATTGTGTGAACTTTTTTTCGGTCAATTACATCTTTTGTTTTTCTTAATATAATTTATCGTTTATTGATTTTAATCAAGTACTGTTGTGTTTGAGAAAATCCTTTTAACTTTTCTTTATACATATACATATGTATGTATTTAAAAACAAATTTTCTATAGAAATGTTGGTCAGATTTTGACAATTAATCTATGAATAAATATGATCTGATTCTGATCACTTTTCTATAGGAAAAGTTGCTCAGATTCTGATTACTATCCTAAAGGAAAAGTTGCTAAGATTATAATCACTTTTCTATAGAAAAGTTTCTCAGATCCTGCCCACTTTTCTAAAGGAAAAGTTGCTCATATTCTGACCACTTTTCAATAGGAAAAGTTGTTGATATTCTGAACACTTTTCTATAGGAAAAGTTGCTCAAATTCTGAACACTTTTCTATAGGAAAAGTTGCTCAGATTCTGAACACTTTTCTATAGGAAAAGTTTCTCAGATTCTGAACACTTTTTATAGGAAAAGTTTTTCATATTCTGAACACTTTTCTATAGGAAAAGTTGTTCATATTCTCAACACTTTTCTATAGGAAAAGTTTTTTATATTCTGAACACTTTTCTATAGAAAAGTTGCTCAGATTCCCAACACTTTTCTATAGGAAAAGTTGCTCAGATTCTGAACACTTTTCTATAGGAAAAGTTGCTCAGAATCTAAAGACTTTTTAATAGGAAAAGTTTCTTTTCTTTTCTATAGGAAAAGTTGCTCAGATTCTAAACACTTTTCTATAGGAAAAGTTGCTCAGATTCTGAACACTTTTCTATAGGAAAAGTTGCTCAGATTCTGAACACTTTTCTATAGGAAAAGATGCACAGATTCTAAACACGTTTTTATAGGAAAAGTTACTTAGATTCTGATTACATTTCTATAGGAAAAGTTGCTCAGATTCTGATCACTTTTCTATAAGAAAAGTTATAGAGGAAAAGTTGCTCAGATTCTAATCACTTTTCTATAGAAATAGTTGCTCATATTCTGAACATTTTTCTATAGAAAAAGTTTCTCAGATTCTGACCACTTTCCTATAATTTTAACACTTTTTTATAGGAAAAGTTGCTCAGATTCCGATTGCTATTCTTTAGGAAAAGTTGCTTAGTTTCTAATTAATTTTCTATAGGAACAGTTGCTCAGCTTTTTATCGCTTTTCTATAAATGTTCTATAGGAAAAGTTGTTCAGATTCTGATCACAATTCTATAGGAAAAGTTGCCCAGATTTCAATAATTTTCTATAGTCCTTCAAATTCGAATACTTTTCTATAGGAAAATTTGCTAAGATTGTGAATACTTTTCTATAGAAAAAGTTGCTCAGATTCTGATCACTTTTCTAAAGAAAAAGTTGCTCAGATTCTGATCACTTTTCTATAGGAAAAGTTGCTCAGATTCGGATTACTATTCTTTAGGAAAAGTTACTCAGATTCTGATTACTTTTTTATACGAAAAGTTGCTCATATTCTGATCACTTTTCTAAAAGAAAAGTTCTATAGGAAAAGTTGCCTAGATTTCTATCACTAGTCTATAGAAATAGTTGCTTAGATTTTGATCACTTTTCTATAGAAGGTGACGCGATTTAACCATTTTTCTACAGGCAAACTTGCCAATTTGTTAGAGAAATAGTTGCTCAACTTCTAACGGATAGAATTGCTCAGATTCTGATCAGTTTTCTACAAAAAAAAAGTTGCATACATACTGACCACTCAAAACGCCATTTCTACTTAACTTTATTACCATATATTTCTCCATCTAAATAATTTTCAATAGAAAACTTGTTCCTTATATCTTACACATTTGTCTAATACAAAAAAAAGAACTCTCCTTTTTAGTAAGCATATTTTTTAGATAATTTTCCATTCAATTGCATTTGAGTGCACACACAATAATTCAGTTCAACAAACCCTACATCATTAAACAAAAACTATATAGCTATTCTAAAAATGGAGAACAATGCGTTCAAACAAAACCTCCCACTCTGCAAAAGAATGAAAAACAAAACAAACACATTACTTGCAGTTGGAAAAACAACATGAAGAACAGAAGAACTAAAAAAAATATGTACACACAAGAGAACAACAAAATCATTCATATTGAAAAGAAAATTTCTTAACTAAAAATAATATAAGAACCGGCTTTTGGCAAAAACAGCAACAATAAAAACAAAAACAACAATAATACATTAAAGAAGAATGAGGTCTGTTTTTAAATAAAAATTCCTCTACATACTTAACTTCAATCGAAAACAAAAAACAACAACTACAAAGAAATGAACAAAAAAAAAAGCAAAATAAACAAGTGGTGTTTGTTGGTATTTTAAGCAGGTTTTTATTTTTAGTAAAAAGCAAAGGGAGGTGGGCAAAGTGGGTGGTAGAAAAACAAAAAAACAAAGGGATTTTTTTTTAGCTGTAAATAGAAACAACAATAAGAAAAAGAAGAAGTACTGTTTGCGTTTGATAGATTTTTGACAACTTGTAAAGTTAATTTAAAACAACAACAATGTAAAAACAAAATAGAGAAATTCGACAGAAATATGCAAATATAAAATTTGTATATAGAGACACAGAAAATAAAACCTAACAACAATAAAATAATTTACTTTTTATTTTAAATGACGTATAGTAAAAATTAGCTAGTAAAATGTTTAATGATGGTGATGATGATGTTTTTGTTTTTGCTTTTACATTTTGATTTTTAAATGATGATGTGATACATACAACTAAAAGTATGGATAGAAAAAAAATGACTAATATTTTTCTTTGCTTATTTTTGCGTTAACGATAATAATGAGTATAAGACACCATAGAGATTAATACTTATTTTATTTTTAAATATCTACTACTAAATAAATGAATTGCCAAAAAAAATCACTTACCTCTGACTTTTTTTGCCGAATCAAATGTTAATTTTACTTGTCCATTTATAGTTTGACCAGCATAATATGTATTCCAGGGATTATCCAATTGTACTTCACAACCTTTAAGACCCATTTTGTTTAGGATTTTTACACTTTTGTCTAATTTAGTTTTAAATTTTTATGACTTTTTTTAACACAAAATACTTTTACTTTTCACACACTACACACGCCCAATTGATTAAAGTGCTGCTGATTCTTTAATAAAAATCCCAATAAACTAAACCACTCAAGGCGAAGTCATATAAGGTGGTGTTAATCAATCAGCTGATAATTTTTTTTTCTTAATTCGCCTGGTTTTCCTAGCTGTCAAAGTTTGTTATTGTTTACATTTTTATATTTAAAAATGTCCGTTAAACAGAGAAAAACTTCGCTAATATTTTGTATTATTTATGTAAAAATCTGAAAATACCAAGCATCTCGTAAACAAATATCATTTTATTTAAATATTGGCATAATTGGGATGTATACAAATATGTTATTTAAAAAATAAATTTTTTTCTATTAAATATTAACATATTACACAATATTGTTTTATATTTTATATTAAAATTGTGTAAATAACGCGTTTAACTAAACAAAATCTCTCTTGGAACACTTAATATTAAGAAACGCATATGAAGTATTTTCCCGGATGGCGGCAGCTGACTTCTACCTTATGGCTTAATTTTGAAATCTATTAAATGTTAACAATATTGTTTTATATACACTATGTAGATAAAGAGATTAATTAAAAAAAGTCTGTTCCGGAACGCTTTCTATAACAAAACTCGTCTGGCGGCTGCTACATTATGGCCAAATATTGAAAATTACTCCACCGGAGTAGAATTATCCATTCGCAACAAATATTTATTTATTCGTAATATAATATTTTCATGAATATGTACTTTTTTATGTTTATTTTTCACAAAAAAATTAAGTTTTACTTAACTCAAGGCACTCACTTAAATTTCGCAAAATTAGGCTGCCGCAATAAAGTTTTTCGTTTGAAACAAACATTATTCAATTCAGAATATATTTTACTTACAAATTTTAATATCTTTATTTTTTAATATAATATAAATATTTTACAAAAATTTTTCATCAAATGAATTCGACGTACTTATGGTTTTTGACATTTACGAAAACCAAAAGCAAAAACAAAATACATGAGAAATGTTGTTGTTGCAGAACTACTGCTATGCGAAATACAGCGTTGTTAACTAGTAAAATTTCAAAAAAGCACCAAATGAAAGAAAAAACGCGTAATTTTCGTAAAATAGCACTAAGATAACTATTTAAAAATTGCTAAATAAAATTTTTGTATATTAAAAAAAGTTATAATTTGATCTAAATTTTATAGATCAAGATTCTAGAAACAGACATAATTTTGATGAAAAGTATTGGCAATAAAAAACTATCAAAGATTTTTAAATCAAAACTTATAGACGGATATTGATATCGAAAATGTATTTCTAAAAGAGCTTCAAGCTCTTTTAATATTTTGTTCAATAACACCGTCGATCTTAACTATTTTGGTAATATATAATTTGCTACCCAAACTCTTAAAAAGTTGGAAAAAGTCAAAGAAGTCGAAAAAAGTAAAAAATAGTCGAAGATTTTAATTTTTTTCGGTGGAAAGAAAGTCAAAAAATCTAAAATAGTCGAAAAAACTCGAAAAAAGTAAAAAAATAGTCGAAAGGTCGACTTTTTTTTGTAAGCATCTATAGTTGAAACGAAAGGTCGACTATTCGACTTTTTGCATTTTATGAAAAGTCGACTTTTCGACTTTTTGCATTTTATGAAAAGTCGACTTTTCGACTTTTTGCATTTAGTTAAAAGTCGATTTTTCGACTTTCCTACTTTTTTCGACTTTTTTTTGACTATTTTCGAATTTTTCCGACTATTTTCGACTTTTTCCGATTTTTTCGACTTTTTCCGACTTTTCGACTTTTTCCGACTTTTTTCGACTCTTTCCGACTTTTATTTACAAAGTCGACTTTTCGACTTTTTCATAGACGATAGTCGAGTTATCGATTTTTTTTGGAACAAAATAGTCGACTTCGACTTTATTCGACAAAAAGTCGATTGTTCGATTATTCTAAAGACGATTTATAGAACACTACTACTATGTAATTTCCTTTTTAAATGCCGCGTTTCTAGCGATTTTTGCAGAAGCCGTTACTGATAAAACGCTTTACATAAAGCTTTAAAAACTCCAAAATAAAAAAAAATAATCTAATGTAAATTGCAAGATTTTGCCATTTATTTTCTGCAAAATTAATTAATATATTAAAGTAAAAATTCGTTATATTACGATATATCGATTGTTCGATTATTCGAAAGACGATTTATAGAACACTACTACTATGTAATTTCCTTTTAAAATGCCGCGTTTCTAGCGATTTTTGCAGAAGCCGTTACTGATAAAACGCTTTACATAAAGCTTTAAAAACTCCAAAATAAAGAAAAAATAATCTAATGTAAATTGCAAGATTTTGCCATTTATTTTCTGCAAAATTAATTAATATATTAAAGTAAAAATTCGTTATATTACGATATATATTATTAGTCATTCAACTTTAAACTTTTTTGTAAACAAATTTCCTTATATTCAAAAGCTATTGGCAACATTTTTTTCAATTGACAACATCCTCACTGAATTCCTTTAAAAAAAAGAAGAAGCATTTTCATAGACAGCAAAAAAGAAGAAGCAAAAACATCAATTTTGCAAAACACACAGAAAAAACCGGAAAATTTTCATATAATTTTTTTACTATCTCGTTGCAATTGTTTTGAAAAATACAAAAAAAGCAAGTTAAATTAATATAAAACTACTAAATAAGTGAAAGAAAAACATAAATAAAAAAATATGTCACTTTTTCGCAAACCGAAAAAAATACAAAGAAGGGTATTTTCCAGCACACTGGACGATGATGAGGACGCCAATAATGTTGTAAAAGATGCCCGAAACTCTAATGATAACGATATGGAAGTAGATGATAATGCAGAACTTATAGCACCACCACCGCCACAAATTTCTGTCAAATCGGAGAAAAAGAAAAGTAAGGATAGTAAATCGAAAGCATCGTCTAGTAAAAAAGATGCCAGTGGAGGAGGTGGTGATGTGAGTAAAACGAAGGCTCTGCTTAGTTTTGCAGATGAAGGTAAGTTAATGAATATGTTATAATACTGCTGCTTTGCGTGTTTGAATGTCTTGTCAGAAAATAATGTAATTTTATAATATAAATTAAAATTCAGATTTTTGTATTATAAAATACAATGTAGGTCAGTTCTGTTGCAAAGACCTTATTAATTCATTATGTTTTATCAAGTTATTTTCTTAACAATAAAAATATTTTTATAAAAAAAAACTTTCTTTCATTCACTTTCCAGAGGAAGATGCCGAAGTCTTTCAAGTTCGCAAATCTTCACACAGTAAAAAAGTTATGCGTATGTTGGACAAGGAACGTAGACGCAAAAAGAAGGAAGAACGTTATTCCGATAACATTTCTAGCAGCAGCATTAGTAACAATACTACCGCTACCGCCACCAATAGTCAGCACACAGTCAGCACTCATCATAGTAACCTTTCAAATAGGGAACGTGAAAATGGTTCACGTAATAATAATTCTCATAGTTTAGGTTCATCTTCGACTTCAACAACTAGTTCTACGGAACATAGTAAAAGTAATAAAAGTGATAAAATCCAAACAGAAATACGCACAGACGACTTTGTGGTAAGGTTATTATTATCATTTTTCTACAAACTGAAATTCTAATATAAAATAAAAAAAACAAATATTTTAAACAAGAAAACCGCACCATCAAAAACGTTATATAAAAAAATATATTCTAAGTGTTTGGTTTGAAAGAAAAAATAATATATTTTTTAAAACAAAAGTGTTCAAGAAAAGTATTATTTTTTCTTTTTTTCTGTAAATATTTAACAAATGTGATTTTAGGACATTTTGTTAATAATCAACAAAAAATTTCGTAATGAAATATTTAAAAGAATTGGATTATCTTATTTTTTAATTACAAACATATTTTATAATTTTTCTTTATCTTAAGTATTCTGATCTTAGGGTTTAAAAATTTTCTTTAAATTTAGGTCAAATTTTTTTATTAAATTTATTATTAAATTCAACTTTTTCAGTATCCGAATCTAAGTAACTTTTCATATAAAAAGTAATCAGAATCTGAGTAAATTTCCCCACAGAAAAGTGATCAAAATTTTAGGAACTTTTCCTATAGAAAAGTGACTAAAATTTGAGAAACTTTCTATAGAAAGGTGATCAGAATTTGAGCAACTTTTTGTATAGAGAAGTTTTAGAATCTGGGCAAATTTTCCTATAAAAGAGTAATCAAAATCTAGGCAAATTTTCCTATAGAAAAGTCATTCTGAGCAACTTTTTCTATAGAAAAGTCATTCTGAGCAACTTTTTCTATAGAAAAGTCATCAGAATCTGAGCAACTTTTCCTATAAAAAAGTGATCAGAATCTGAGCAACTTTTCCTATAGAAAAGTGATCAGAATCTGAGCAACTTTTCCTATAGAAAAGTGATCAGAATCTGAGCAACTTTTCCTATAGAAAAGTGATCAGAATCTGAACAACTTTTCCTTTAGAAAAGTGATCAGAATCTGAACAACTTTTCCTTTAGAAAAGTGATCAGAATCTGAACAACTTTTCCTTTAGAAAAGTGATCAGAATCTAAGCAACTTTTCCTATAGAAACGAGATTAGAATCTGAGCAACTTTTTCTATAGAAAAGTGATTAGAATCTGAGCAACTTTTCCTATAGAAAAGTTGTAAGAATCTGAGCAACTTTTACTATAGAAAAGTGATCAGAATCAGAGGAAATTTTACTATAGAAAAGTGATCAGAATCTAAGCAACTTTTCCTATAGAAAAGTGATCAGAATCTGAGCAACTTTTCCTATAGAAAAGTGATCAGAATCTGAGCAACTTTTCCTATAGAAAAGTGATCAGAATCTAAGCAACTTTTCCTATAAAAAAGTGATCAGAATCTGAGCAGCTTTTCCTGTAGAAAAGTGATCAGAATCTGAGCAACTTTTCCTATAGAAAAGTGATCAGAATCTAAGCAACTTTTCCTATAGAAACGAGATTAGAATCTGAGCAACTTTTCCTATAGAAAATTGGTCAGAATCTGAGCAATTTTTGCTATAGAAAACTCTTTAATATGTATAACTTTAATGCAATAAAACTTTTGATCTTTTTAAAATGAAATTGAGTCATTTCAAGATTAACTAATCTATTATTTTTAATTCCTTGTTCACAGCTGGTGGTAAAGAAATCTCAACCGGACATAATATTAAATGGTCGAGCCGCTTTGTGTGCCGGTCGCAATGACATGTCTGACGAAGATGATGAACAAAGTGATAATGAACGTAATGGCAGCAAACATAGATTTTCCAAACCAGATCATTTAAAGCAAATGTTAGAAAGTGGTTCTATACCAGACGCTGCTATGATACATGCTGCACGTAAGAGAAGACAAAAGGCTCGGGAGCAAGGTAAGTAGTTTATTAATATTTTATAGAAAATTTTATTTATAAATTAATGTAAAAACTTTAGGTGATTTCATAACCATAGACGAACCTAAGGTAGAAACTAAAAAAGGCAGTCGCTTAGCCAGAGAAGATATAGAAGGCGATAATTCGGATGATGAGGAACGAGTAGATATGAATGCTATAACCGGCATAAAAGAACGTGAAGAAAGACGTGAAAAATTCTATGCTGTTGAAAAAGATTGTATGTAATTAATAAAAAATCGCTACGGTTTGTTACAGAGTGACCACAACTAATTTTAAAACTAGTTTAAAAAAATTTACCAAACATTTGTTATATAAAAAAAGCTTTAACATTTTACTCTACTTTCTGTCCAATTAGATACTGATGAAGATTCAGATTGTGAAACTCATGAATGGGAAAATCAACAGATACGTAAAGGTGTAACAGGTGCTCAATTGGTTAATGCTCAACATGAATCGGTTCTATCACGTTTTATGATTAAATCAAATATGGAAAATGCTTTAGAAGCTCCACCCCAACCCGAGTCTACATCTTCATTACTAGAGCAGGCCTATGCTAAATGTACATTGGAGAAACCTCAGCAAGTCTTAAGTGCCAATAAACCGAAGAAGGATAAAACAAAAGCAACCGCATTAAGATCACCACAAGAAATACGAGATGCTATAGGAGAACGTTTGTGTAAGTTAAAAGAACTTAACAGTAATCATTTGGAAGATATCGAAAGAATTGGCAGAGAAATGCAAGCCATGAAATTAGAAGAAATGGATTGTAAGCAGAAAGCTCCTACAGCAGCAGCAAAATATAGATTTTATCAGGAAATTAAGTGTTATGTTACAGATTTAATAGATTGTCTTAATGAAAAGGTGGGTTAAAGAAATGTTATTTGTTTTAACAAATTATAAAAGAAACTCGATTTACTTCTAGACACCAATAATAACAGATTTAGAAAAACGTTGCCTACAATTCTTTGGCAAACATCAGCTTTTCTTAACCGATCGTCGAAGACAGGATGTACGTGATCAAGCTAAAGAAATGGCTGAAGCAGCTAGTAAGTTAAATTTTATTATATTTTTCTTCGCCCTTAGTTATTTTTATATTGTTTTAGAACCTTCTACCACACGCCGTGGTGCTGAGTATGATGAACAGGTTCGCCGTGCTGCCGAACGTGAGGGCAGACGTACTAGACGTCGTTGTGAACGTGAAAGACAGGATATGTTAAGTTCACATTTAGATGGCATGTCTTCGGATGAGGAAACTTCTGATCGTTATCAAGAATTATTTCAAAATGAATTGGGTTTGTGATATAAGTTTAATTTTTAAACAATTTGTTTTTTTAACTTATGACTTTATTTTCCTTGTAGAAGAACTTATTAAAGAAGGCTTAGAAGTAATGGACGATGTTACCGATGAATTTAGTAAAATTGAAATAATTTTAACAAAATTCTATGCTTGGCGTAAAACGGATATGCCTTCATATAAAGATGCTTTTGTTAGTTTATGTTTGCCCAAGGTAAAGTATATTAATTTTATATGATGAAGATACTATCACTATACTTTCGAGGATAATAATTAATTCTGGAACAAAATTTTCTAATAAGGTGTCTTGAATCAGAGCAAATTTCTCTATAGAAAAGTTTGTCTGAATCGGAGCATCTTTTTCTATAGAAAAGCTTTCTAAACGTTAGGAACGTTGTGTTAATCAGAGCAAGTTTTTCTATAGAAAAATTGTTTGAATCAGAACAACTTTTTCTATAGAAATGTTGTTTGAATCAGAACAACTTTTTCTATAGAAAAGTTGTCTGAATTAGAACAACTTTTTCTAAAGATAAGTTGTCTGAATCGGAACAACTTTTTCTATAAAAAAGTTTTCAGAATCAGAACTATTTTTTCTATAGAAAAGTTTGTGTGAATCAGAGCAACTTTTTCTAATGAAAACTTGGCCGAATCAGAACTACTTTTTATATAGAAAAGTTGTCTGCATCAGAGCTACTTTTTCTATAAAAAAATTGTCTGAATAAGTGCAACTTTTTCTATAGAAAAGTTGTCTTAATCAGAGCAAATTTTTCTATATAAAAGTTGTCTGAATCTGAACAACTTTTTCTATAGAAAAGTTGTCTGAATCTGAACAACTCTTTCTATAGAAAAGTTGTCTGAATCTGAACAACTTTTTCTATAGAAAAGTTGTCTGAATCTGAACAACTTTTTCTATAGAAAAGTTGTCTGAATCTGAACAACTTTTTCTATAGAAAAGTTGTCTGAATCTGAACAACTTTTTCTATAGAAAAGTTGTCTGAATCAGAGCAACTTTTTCTATAGGAAAGTTGTCTGAATCAGAGCAACTTTTTCTATAGAAAAGTTGTCTGAATCAGTGCAACTTTTTCTATAGAAAAGTTGTCTGAATCAGAGCAACTTTTTCTATTGAAAAGTTATCTGAATCAGAAAAACGTAGTCCAAAGAAAAGTTGTCTGTATCAGAACAACTTATTCTAAAGAAAAGTTGCATCTTTTTCTATAGAAAATTGTCAGAATCAGAGCAACTTCTTTAAAAGAAAAGTAGTCTGAATCAGATCTACTTCTTCTGTTTGAAAGTTGGCTGAATCCGATCGTACTGATCAACTTAATTTTATCATAAATTTTATATTTTAGATACTTGGTCCTCTGATAAGACTTGAAATGTTGACTTGGTCTCCATTGATGGCAGATTTTAAAGATATTGAAAAACTCAATTGGTATTCAGCTGCCATGTTGTATGCCTGGAGTGAAGACGAAACAGAGGAGGTACTTAAACAAGATCCTGATGTTAATTTAGTGCCCACATTGTTAGAGAAAATAATATTACCCAAATTAATAGGTAAATACAGGGAGTAGTCTGTAAAGGTAGTTATTGATTTCTTATTATACGTTTTCTTTTAGATATTGTAACACATTGTTGGGATCCTTTATCGACAACACAAACATTACGTTTAATTGGTTTCATAAATCGTTTGGGTAGAGATTTTCCTTTAAAAGAAGATGGAAAAACATTGCAACAGTTGTTTAATGCAATTTTAGAGAAAATGAAATTGGCTTTAGAAAATGATGTTTTTATACCCATATTTCCGAAACAGTAAGTCAAAAGAAATGTCTAAAGTGGACACAATTCATTTGCTATTGAAACTTTATTTTGTTTCTTTAAGGGTGCAAGAAAATAAGACCTCATTCTTTCAGCGTCAATTTTGCAGTGGTTTAAAATTGTTTCGTAATTTCTTATCCTGGCAGGGTATTATAGCCGATAAACCTTTAAGGGAAATGGCTATAGGATCTCTACTTAATCGTTATTTATTATTAGCTATGAGGGTAAGTTATCTAAAGTGTTTTGTTTTGATATAAAATTATTAATATTTTTTTTTTAAATCACTTCAGGTTTGTACACCTAACGATGCTATAAGCAAAGCTTATATTATTGTCAATACTTTACCGACCGCCTGGCTGCAGCCAGATTCTGAATGTTTAAAAAATCTACAATTATTTATCACCTACATTAAACAGACTTTAGAATCATGTGATGCTAATAATCCCTTATTTATGTAAGTTTTTTTTTATTTATTTACTTAAACTATTTAATAACTTTTTCTTATAAAATTAATTTTCTTTTTCTTTTAGGCAAACTAGTGATAAAGCCAAACAAATCTTACAAAGACTTCATAGTAATAATTAATTTATCTAATGTTTTACTAAATTATGAAATGCATTTTTCCATCATTAAATGAAAAAAACACATAATTTTAATTAAAAAGAAACAAATTATCTTACAAAAAAGTAAATATAAAATCAATCATTAAAAAATAGTCAGTTTCAAATTGTTCTTGTAAATATTTTAAAATAAAAAATAATTAATAATAAAAAGTTTTCTATTAATTAAAAATTAAAGTTTTTTTGAATTGCAGTTTTTTTTGAAATATGTAACAACTTTTTAAAATTAAAAAATTTTGGTTAAATCCGAGAAAATTTTTCGTTCGAAAATTTGTCAGATACGAATTTACCTTTCTATAACAACTTTGTCTGAGTTTGATCGACTGTTCTGAGTGAATCAGATTATAAATGTTTTTTTATAGAAAGAATCAGATCAATTTTTTCTATAGAAAAGTTGTTTTTTCTATAGAAAAGTTTTTCTATAGAAAAGTTGTCTGAATCAGATCAACTTTTTCTATAGAAAAGTTGTCTGAATCAGATCAACTTTTTCTATAGAAAAGTTGTCTGAATCAGATCAACTTTTTCTATAGAAAAGTTGTCTGAATCAGATCAACTTTTTCTATAGAAAAGTTGTCTGAATCAGATCAACTTTTTCTATAGAAAAGTTGTCTGAATCAGATCAACTTTTTCAATAGAAAAGTTGTCTGAATCAGATCAACTTTTTCTATAGAAAAGTTGTCTGAATCAGATCAACTTTTTCTATAGAAAAGTTGTCTGAATCAGATCAACTTATTCTATAGAAAAGTTGCCTGAATCAGATCAACTTTTTTTATAGAAAAGTTGTCTGAATCAGATCAACTTTTTTTATAGAAAAGTTGTCTGAATCAGATCAACTTTTTTATAGAAAAGTTGTCTGAATCAGATCAACTTTTTTTATAGAAAAGTTGTCTAAATCAGATCAACTTTTTCTATAGAAAAGTTGTCTGAATCAGATCAACTTTTTCTATAGAAAAGTTGTCTGAATCAGATCAACTTTTTCTATAGAAAAGTTGTCTGAATCAGATCAACTTTTTCTATAGCAAAGTTGTCTGAATCAGATCAACTTTTTCTATAGAAAAGTTGTCTGAATCAGATCAACTTTTTCTATAGAAAAGTTGTCTGAATCAGATCAACTTTTTTTATAGAAAAGTTGTCTGAATCAGATCAACTTTTTCTATAGAAAAGTTGTCTGAATCAGATCAACTTTTTCTATAGAAAAGTTGTCTGAATCAGATCAACTTTTTCTATAGAAAAGTTGTCTGAATCAGATCAACTTTTTCTATAGAAAAGTTGTCTGAATCAGATCTACTTTTTCTATAGAAAAGTTGTCTGAATCAGATCAACTTTTTCTATAGAAAAGTTGTCTGAATCAGATCAACTTTTTCTATAGAAAAGTTGTCTGAATCAGATAAACTTTTTCTATAGAAAAGTTGTCTGAATCAGATGAACTTTTTCTATAGAAAAGTTGTCTGAATCAGATCAACTTTTTCTATAGAAAAGTTGTCTGAATCAGATGAACTTTTTCTATAGAAAAGTTGTCTGAATCAGATCAACTTTTTCTATAGAAAAGTTGTCTGAATTAGATCAACTTTTTCTATAGAAAAGTTGTCTGAATTAGATCAACTTTTTCTATAGAAAAGTTGTCTGCATCAGATTAACTTTTTCTATAGAATAGTTGTTTGAATCAGATTAACTTTGTCTGTAGAAAAGTTGTCTAAATCAGATGCAATGTTGTTCGAATCATCTTAAACTTTTCTATAGAAAAGTTGTCTGAATTTGTTCAACTTTTTCTATAGATGATGAACTAAATCAGAGCAACTTTTTCTAAAGTTATTTAAATCAGATCAACTTTTTCTATAGAAGTTTTCTGAATAATAAAAACTACTTTAAAAGCTTTTAGTTCTGATTTAAATTTTTTTTTTTGTTCAACAATTTTTATTTTAATTAAAATATATATTGCAAAAACCGTAAAGAAGAAATATAAAAAAAAACACTTTATGAGCAACAAATTAAATTAATAAAATGGAATTTAATTATTATTTACAAATTCTTAAAATGGCCAAAAAGAAAAACTAGAGTAAAACAAAACTATTATTTACTTAAGCAACTAAATACGGAAATGCTAGTTAGTCGGTTTTAGAAAGACCAGGTTTTTCAAATGTTGCAGCCAATTGCTTAATTTTAGGTTCTAATTCCTGTAAATCAGAACTAGCTGCGGAATATTCTTGAGAATCCGAGGACAAACGTAAAACGCTAATGACCAAATCTAGAAAAAAAATTTATAAAAAAAAAGAGAAATTTAAAAAAAAAAACATATCAATCTTTTTTAATAAAAACTCACCATGATATTGTGTTAAAAGTTTATTTTGTTCATCGGACAAGGAGCTATTAATAAAGGCTAAAATTTGTGATACAAATTTACCACTAGCATGAAGAATACAACCAGTTATGGTGGTAAATAAGATCAAAGCTGTTAAATGCAATATTAAAGCGGGTTCTGAGCATTGTTGCAATTGTTCCAAGAGCTTTTCACGATGCTGTATGATTAAGGGACGTTCTTTTTTCTTGTCAACTTTCTTAACAATCATGCTGCAAGTTTTCAAAACCGCTTCCGTGGCCAAAACAAATTCATCAATTGACTTATTGAGAGCCTTATTTAATTCCATTAAAGCTGGTTTGTAATCACCTCCTAAAATGTGATTTATTTAGTTATTTCTTTTTAAACTAATGAATAGACAAATACTTACCACATTCTTGAGCCAATTTATTACGTTGATCTACATTTAGATTTGTGTTTTTTAATTCAATTTGACATTCGTGAGCTATATAGGCCATCAATTCATTACACATATCATTACCCAAAGATTTTAGTAAATATTTGATTAAATCTGCTTGTGTTGCCACAGGGAAAAGCTGTTTGTTTTTTGGAGGGAGATTTCTTTAGTTATTTGAGAATTTTGTATTTGATTGTGTTTACATACCTTTAGTCCCTTTTCGTATAGACGTAAATCAACTAAGAGTGTATTGATTTTCTCTTGGACACCAGCATGAGTTTGTCCACTGCCTGCCGCACTCTTTTGCAAAGTTATTTCATATAGTTCTTGGGCCTTAGCCAGTGCAAGTTGATTTAATTGTCTAAAGAAAGTTTGTTATGGAATATATCATTTACTAATTTCCTGAATGTGTCTTCTGACAAACGGAGCAACTTTTTCTATAAAAAAGTGATCAGCATCTGAACAATTTTTCTATAAAAAAGTGATCAGCATCTAAGCAAATTTAGCTATAGAAAAGTGATCAGAATCTAAGCATCTTTACCTATAGTAAGCGATCAGAGCAACTTTTACAATAGAATGGTGATCAGAATCCGAGCAACTTTTCCTATAGAATAGTGATCAGAATCTGAGCAACATTTCCTATATAAAAGTGATCAGAATCTGAGCAACTTTTCCTATAGAAAAGTGATCAGAATCTGAGCAACTTTTCCTATAGAAAAGTGATCAGAATCTGAGTAACTTTTCCTATAGAAAAGTGATCAGAATCTGAGCAACTTTTCCTATAGAAAAGTGATCAGAATCTGAACAACTTTTCCTATAGAAAAGTGATCAGAATCTGAGCAACTTTTCCTATAGAAAAGTGATCAGAATCTGAGCAACTTTTTCTATAGAAAAGTAATAAGAATCTGAGCAACTTTTTCTATAGAAAAGTGATCAGAATCTGAGCAACTTTTCCTATAGAAAAGTGATCAGAATCTGAGCAATTTTTTCTATAGAAAAGTGATCAGAATCTGAGCAACTTTTCCTATAGAAAAGTGATCAGAATCTGAGCAACTTTTCCTATAGAAAAGTGATCAGAATCTGAGCAACTTTTCTTATAGAAAAGTGATCAGAATTTGAGCAACTTTTCCTATAGAAAAGTGATCAGAATCTGAGCAACTTTTCCTATAGAAAAGTGATCAGAATCTCAGCAACTTATTTTATAAAAAAATGGTCAGAATCTAAGCACCTATTCCTATAGAAAAGTGATCAGAATTTGAGCAACTTTTTCTAAAGAAAAACGATCAGAGTGTGAGCAACTTTTGTATAGAATCCATGAAACTCTTTCTACAGAAAAGTTGTGAGAATCTCACATTTTTGTAGAAAACTTTTGTAAATTCTTTTTCTACTCACTCATGATACATGGCCGCGATATCTTCGTTTAATTCATCAATGCCCAATGCTGATGTTTCCTTATTCAAAACCTTGACAATATCGGCAATAGTTATCAATTCTAGTTGTTTTTTATTGCCTGACGAACCACCACCAGTGCCGCTACCACCAAAGTTATCTTCATCATCACTTTCGAAATCGTTTTTGCCTCCCTTCTTACCACCACGTTGATGTTTCTTAGTGGATTTGGTTTTAGTTTCACGACCTTGAGAACCACCACCTGCCTTGCCGGAGGAAGCTTTCTTGCGGCGTTCATCACGTTTGTCCACTATTTCATCATCGTCAAAATCTTTACGCTGACCAGATTTAGCTGATAATTGTTTTATGGCCACATGCTGTTGATAGCTACCATTTTCCACTGCCGTCTTGGCTTTGGCACAAGCTAATTCACGGCAGGGTAAAGTTAATTCTTCTAAATATTGAGGTGTAAATACCACTGAAGCACCTAAAGAACCGATTAGCACGAAATTGGAGAAGGTGGCTTGATTTTTGGACATTATAGCATCAAACAATTCCTCACGATCGGAGGAGGACATGTTAGAGGGCAGCAGAGAAGATAAATCGATAAATTGTTTGGCTGCTGTCAAAGCGGGCATAACAGTAAGTTCTACTAGTTTTGAACTAACCGCACAACGTTTTAAAAACAACAGTTCCTCATCGGGAAATTGTTTAGTGATAAATTGTTTGGCATTTGTAATGCCCAACTTGTTAATGGCATCATATTCCAAGAAACCATTTTGACGATAGAAATTATTAACCCAATCCGCTTGCATTTTAGCATAAATGTTAGGCACGTATTGAGCATTAGCCTGTTTAGAGGTTACATGGCCAGCAGGATTGATTTCATCCACCAAAGTATGGAATATTTTCTGTTGTATATTGGTCTGTTGTAAAATTACCGAAACATTTGTAGGACGTGTAAGAGCCGCCAAAGCACCACGTATTTTAGCCTTACATCTTTGTAAATAGGCTTGAGTAAAGAATATCTTAGGATTTGAGGGATCTTGACGACCCTTAATGATTTTACCCAAATGTTTTTCCAGCACATGAGTCAGCAAAAAGTCCGAAGGTAAATCAAATTGTTCGGTTAAATCATTAACCGAAATTTCACCTTTTTGTAATAATTTCTCATTGATTTCTTGAGCTATATAGGTGATATAATCCTCGTCTATAAGTTGTCCCAAAATAAAATGTACATTGGGACTTTCCAAAGCGATTTTATTAGCCACCTCTTCAATCTTTAAACATTTTAAAGATTAATATTTTATTATACATTTATGTTAAAAAAAATAACAACTTACCCTAGTCAAATCCACATTTAAGGTTTTACTAACTTCCACCAAATTAACTCTACCCCCATTGACATACAACTCATCTTGTACTTCACGTTCCAAATGGTCTGGTGTTATGTACTCTTTACCATCATTGGTAAATATTACCTCTAAAAGTTTCTTTTCCAATAGTAAGGTAACAATTTCTATACAATTACGTTCGGATAATCTAAAATATTGGTTTGTATAGTTATTTTTTATAAAAATTATACTATTGAGTTTCCCAATTGTTAGTTGCTTACTTTTGTAAAGTTGATGTTAATTGTGCCTTTTGAAAGTCAGCAGCTAAACGTTTTACTTCATCCCAATCGTTAGACATGTTTAATTTCTTTAATTTTTAAGTGTTTTTATTATTAAATATAACAATTTGTATTGTTTAAATAAAAGAAATTCCAACACTTCACAATTTTATTACTGAAAAAAAAAACAACAAAACTGTAACGTCAACAATGCCAGCAAGTTGTATTTTTAATTACAGGTGGATGTACAAACAGCTGTTTAAAAATCACATTCCCAATAGTGTTATAAAGAGATGCCAGAGTTTAATTTTCGTCTTAAGTTCAAGAATAGGGTTTTTATTACTTAATTGTGATTATTTTCTGTCAATAAATCATTGTTAATGATTATTGAGAGAAAATTAATACATAATTTACACAACAATGGCATTTTCTTTAATATAAAATTGAAGTGTGCAGAGATTTTCACTATTTATGTAATTTTATGTTTTTTTTCGTGAATTGTTAATTCCTTTTGATATTTTTGAGTACAAGATAAAACTTTGCAGTGTTGCCATACAAAACAACAGAAAACCTCACTGTTTGTTATCAAAACAACGCATGTTTTATAAAAAAGAAGAAGATAATTGCAAATGTAATATGAAAATTAATGAAAAACAAATTTAAAAGAAAAAAATATATTGTGAAGTCTCCTAAACTTATACTAAACGATAAATCAAACATTTGAATGTTTATTTTAATAAAAATTGTTTAATATTTCTTTTGCATCAGTTGTTAACACTTTTGCATTTCTTACTCAAGTTTAAACCATTTCCATGGGGCGCTTAAACTAGCAAACAAAATTAACTGATTGAGTATTCAAAAACAACTTTCGAAGATTTATTTCAATTTAATCCTTTACCTAAAGATTGCCACTTTAGAAGAGAGGTTTAGAGAAAACTCTAATTGATCTGGCAATTATGTTTGCAGTAACAGGCTTCAAAATTGTGTTGGAATACAAACACATATTACTTTATGTCAACAATCTAGAAGTTTAAATGTAAACAAATCTCTACATTTCGCTAAAAAAAATTAAGTAAATTTAAAAACTGTACAAATTTAGAAGTGAAAAGGTTAACAACATAGCGGATAATTTCTTAGAAACGTATAAATTATGGATGCAGAAAAGACAATAACAAACAAAACAGTACCTACGCCACCGCCACCAACGAGTTTAGTCAAAACAGTAAAAAGTGCATTTAACGCAAGACTACTAACTCTAGAGTATAATAATTCAAAAACAGAATGTCTTGTACCTGAAACATTTCTAAAAGAAGCATTTGAACAATTACAGCATAAAGTTAAAAAATTTTTAAAGGTTAATATTGCTTTCAAATTTAATATTGTGCTAAGCGCAGTTTATGCTAAACAAAATCCTAAGGACTTGGAAAATACTGCCGTGGAATTAAAATATTTTCCAACAGATACAAAAGAAGTTTTTGATATTAAATGTTATGAGGAGTTATTTAAAGAAAATATTAACAGCATTGTACGCCAGACAGAAGAATTCCATGGTAAATGTGGCAGTTGGTCTATAGTGCAGTTAATTAAATTGGAATTAAATCTATATAGATATCAACCTTTAAAGGGTTCCAGTTATATACCACTACCATCAAATATAGTAAAAAGACATGCCATTATAAATGTTAAAAATAAAGATATTTACTGTTTCAAATGGGCTCTAATGGCGGCTATAGCTGACTTGGGTCAACGTCCCAATAAATACAATGTCGGCAATAATATAAGCTGTGAAATTATAAAATTTAAAGGTTATAATTTAAATTTCAAGGGTTTAAGCTTTCCACTCAAACTAAACGATATTTCTATATTTGAGGACAATAATCCAAATATAAGTATAAATGTATTTGGTTATGATAAAGAAACTAATAAAATTGTTGGTCCTTATTATAGAAGAAAAGCAAAAAGATCAAAACATATAAACCTTTTGTTTCTTCAAGATAAATCTAATTCACATTATGTATGGATAAAAAATATGTCGAGGTAAGTTTTTTTGTTTAGAAAAAATATAGTAAGACTTCTATATTCGGCTATGCCGAATCTTATATACCCTTCACCACGGTGTGTTAAAAAAACACAGTCAGTAGTTAAAATTCGACTTTTCAACTTTTTGCATTTTTTTCAAAAGTCGACTTTTAGTATTTTGTAAATAGTCGACTTTTCGACTATTTTTGACTTTTTACATTTTCCGACTATTTGAGAGTAGTCGGCGATTTTCGACTTTTTCCGATTTTTTTCGATTTTCATCTATTTTCGACTGTTTGACTATTTTTGTCTTTTTTCGACTTTTCGACTATTTTAGACTTTTTCCTACTTTTTGACTATTTTCGACTTTTTTTCGACTATTTCAAATTGTCTACGATTTTCGACTTTTTCCGACTTTTTTCGATTTTCCGACTTTTTAACTATTTTTGACTTTTTCCGACTTTTTGACTATTTTCGACTTTTTCCGACTTTTTCCGACATTTTCTGACTTTTTTTAGACTTATCGACTATTTTCGACTTTTTGACTTTTTCCGACTTTTCGACTTTTTTCCACTTTCCGACTTTTCGACTTATATTTCCAAAGTCGACTTTTCGCCTTTTTCACAGACGATAGTCGTGTTATCGACTTTTTTCGACAAAAAGTCGATTGTTCAATTATTCGAAAGTCGATTTATAGAATCATATACATAATCTCATGTTTCAAGCCAACAACAACACACTAGTGCTGATTTTTGCTTATATCTCCGATATTTATGGACCGATTTTGCTGATTTAAATAGCGATCTTTTCGAAAGCATGTCTAACAGAATTATTGAAGATTCGAATTTCGCCGATATTTGGGGTCCTCTAAAAACTGATTTCAACAAACATACAGACGGACAGGCGGACCGACGAACATGGTTTAATCGACTGTGCTATCTATAAGGATCCAGAATATAGAGGGTCGGAATATTATATTATAGAAATTACAAACCTTTCTCACGAAGGTGAAGGGTATAAAAATAAAGATGTTCTTAGAAAAAAAACCTTCTTTTTCAGATTACTTAAATCTCAACTAACGCAGAATCCAAGAAAACTTTATATATGTGATGATTGCTTGCAACATTATAATGAAAAGAACAGATTGGAGGAGCATTTTCAAAATGATTGCCAAAAGATCGTAAATATACCCAAAAAAGATAATACTATATTAGAATTTAAGAATTGTGATAAAACCATAGATGTGCCATTTGTTATTTATGCAAATTCTACATATATATATGAAAATCTTGAAACTAGAAGTAATCCAAAGCCATATGCTTTTTGTTATTTTATAAAATGTAATTTTAATGAAACTTTAGACAAATTGCGCTGCTTTAAAGGACATAATGCGGCTGGAGAATTTGTCAAGAGTTTAATTAAAGATGTTAATTATTTTTATAGCAATTATCTAACCAAATTAAAGCCCATTAAACAAAATTTAAATGAAACTGAAAATTTAGAATTTCTTAAAAACGATAAATGTCATATTTGTTTGGATAAAATTAACAATTGTGAGATATTTGTTAAAGAATTTTATAGTTTCGACAACGAACCAATTAATTTTATTTCACAAAATAAAAACGATTACATATCATTGACGAAAATTATAAATACTGATATAGGTGCTAAAATTGAAATAAGATTTTTAGACTCCTTTAGATTTTTACCCAAAAAATTAGCTGATCTAGTTAAAGATTTAAAAATACAAGATTTTAAAATAATTAAATCCATGTTTCCCAATGATGATCTTAAGTTTAATCTACTTATAAGAAAAGGAGTTTTTCCCTTTGACTATTTAAATTCATGGGAAAAACTTAACGATACTTGTTTACCTAGTCGTGAACAATTCTACAACCAATTGAATGAGCTGGAATGTTCTTTAGAGGACTATAAACATGCTCAAGATATTTGGACTACATTTAAATGTAAAATATTACAAGATTATTTAATAATGCATTTAAAAACTAATGTTATGTTACAGACGGATGTATTTGAGTATTTTAGAAGAATTTGTAAATGTAGTTACAGCTTAGATCCCTGCCACTACTATACAGCAGAGGAACTCTCTTGGGATGCCATGTTAAAAATTACAAAATTTAGATTTGCTTCATTAACTGATAAAACTATGATTTCATTTTTACAAAAAGGTTTACGTGGTGATGTGGCGGTTTGCTCTCAAAGATATGCCAAAGCAAATAATAAATATCTTGAGGATTATAATGATCAATTGCCAGCCAAATATTTAATACAATTCGAAAATGAGAATTTATACGATTGGGCCATGTCACAAGTTCTACCAGAAAGAGATTTTAAATGGTTAACGGATGTTGAAAAATTTTCTTTAGATTCTTTAACAAATGATAACAATTATGGTTACATATTAGAAGTTGACCTGAAATATCCTCAAGAAGTACATGACTTACATAATAGCTTACCCTTTTGCTGTGAAAAGAAAACTTTTCTCGATTTTAAAGAAGAGAAATTACTTGTTGATTTAAATGATAAACATAATTACATTATTTACCATAAAAATCTACAACAATGCTTAAAACATGGTTTAAAATTGCAAAAAATTCATCGTATACTTAAGTTTAAACAAAGTAATTGGTTAGAGAAGTATATAATCATCAATGGTAAGGGTAAAACGAATTTTGAAAAATATGTTTTTAGATTATTAAATAAAGCTTTATACAATAAAATCATGGAGAAAAGATATAAGGATACAACTATAAAGGTATTTAACAAATGGGAAAATGAAGCCAGAAAAGCAGGAGTTCGTGCCTATGTAGCTAAGGCTGAATTTCGAAATGCACATATATTTGAAGAAAATCTAGTGGCAATAGAATTAGATAATACCTATAGCTACTATAAACCGATTTATTTAGAGTTTATAATATTGGAATTGATTAAATGGAAAATGTATAATTTTCATTATGATTGTATGATGCCAAAGTTTAATGATAATATACAATTAAACTATATGGATGCTAATGTATTAATTTATACCATAACTATGAATGATATAAAGATTTATAAAGATTTAAAATTTCTACAGAATTTAGATTTTAAGGTAAATGAGAAAATTTTCCTAAAATGTTATATAGGTTTAAGATCTAAAATGTATTCTTTAAAAATTGTACAATCTGGAGAAAATGTTTGTAAAAATGGTATTATTTCTTTAACTAATTTAAAATTTTGTTTTTCGAATAAAACTCTTAATTGTCTTCCTTTTAGTGAATTTAATTCAAAATTACACAATTTATACTCGGAACTCATTAGGGATGAATCTTCAAAATATTTAGATAATAAGAGAATTATATATTATGATAACATTAATACATTATCTAGGGGTCATTATAAAAATGATGACTGTGTTATGAGTGAATAACTACATATTTATAATTAAGTACTAAACTTAAGTTTGAAAAAAATTTTTTTACAAAATTTTTAAATAAATTAAGAATAAAGTGATATAAATATAAACATTGTTTTTTAATAAATTTAATTGTCGTTTTTTTTATAAAAAAGTTTGAAAAAATTTTTATAAATTTATTGATAAAATTTCTCAAAAATATTAATTTTTGATAAAAATTTCAAAATTTTATTAAAAATTTTTTATTGAAAATGTTTTTCTCTTAAAGAAAATTAAATTTTTTTTTTAAAATGTGCTTAAGATTTAAGATTCTCCACAAAATTTTACTTATTATATGAAAATGAGAACGCGGCACCCCGTTATGAATCAAATAGAAAAATTCGTTTATCTGGTAAACTAAGGACGGGTTTTTTAGTTGGCCATCAACTAGCAATTAATAATCAGATTAGTTAATCTAAAAAGTAAATTGATTCTAATGTTAATCCCTTTTTGATGTTTTTGAGTACAAGATTCAACTTCTCATATTGTCATACAAAACAATGGAAAACGGCACTGTTTTTTTTATCAAAACAATGCATGTTTTATAACAACTAATATTTCTATATTCGGCTGCGCCGAATCTTATATACCCTTCACCAAGTATGTTTTAAAAAACAGTTTTTATTTATTTTGTATCTCTGCACACATGTCACACATAACATACACACAAACAAATATAAACTGTAGCAGAAAGAAATATTAACCATTGTACTGTAATACCACCGTTAAACTGTATTACCACACTCAAACAAATATGAGCTGTATTAACAACATATTACTGCATTATCTCATTGTTCTTGTTATACACACTTACCTTCGTGAGAACAGAACAGCATGCAAACATACAAAAAAAATACACAGCTGAATAAAACCAAATACATCTCCACACGCACATGTACATCTTTATCCAATTCACAGTGTTGTTGTTGCTTTTTTTAACAAAGCATGAACAAAATGTGGCTTTTTTGATGTAATTTTCAGAGGTTGTCTCGGATTTTTGCTCATATCTCCGTTATTGGTAGACAGATTTTGCTGATTTTAAATAGCGATCTTCTCGAAAACATGTCTAACTGAATTATTGAAGATTCGGATCTCGCCGATATCTGGGGACCTCTAAAAACTGATTTCAACAGACAGACGGTCAGACAGACGGGCATGGCTTAATCGACTCCGCTATCTATAAGGATCCAGAATATATATACTTTATAGGGTCGGAAAATTATATTATAGAAATTACAAACAGAATGACAAACTTATATATACCCTTTTCACGAAGGTGAAGGGTATAAATATTTAAATTTAAAAGTGAAAACATTGAGAAGTGCAAAATGTGTTTTCTTGTCGTAAAAAGTAAACAATATTGTGGACAAATTCTTGGAAAATTATAAATTATGACTGTAAAAAATACAGCATCCACGCCACAAGAGGCTTTAGTAAAAAACAATAAAAAGTGCCGTTAACTCAAGGTTACCAACTTTATGGCAATTTGAAAACAAAATATCATGTACCTGAAATATTTCTAAAATAACCCTGGGAATAATTACGACATAAAGTTAAAGCATTTTTAAAGAATAATATTGCTTTCAAATTTAATATAGTGTTAAACGCATTTTATGCAAAACAAAATCTTAAGGACTTAGAAAACACTGTCGTGGAGTTAAAATATTTTCCAACGGATACAAAAGAAGTTTTTGATATTAAAAGTTATGAGGAGTTATTTAAGCAAAATATTAACAGCATAATACGCCAGATGAAAGAATTTCATGGGAAAGGCGGCAGTTGGTCTATAGTGCAGTTATTTAAGTTGGAACTAAATTTATATATTAACCTTTAAAGGGTTCGAGTTATATACCACTACCGTCAAAAGTAGTAAAGAGACATGCCATTATAAATGTTAAAAATAAAGATATTTACTGTTTTAAATGGGCTCTAGTGGCGGCAATAGCTGACTTGGGTCAACGTCCCAATAAATACAAAGTCGGCAACAATATAAGCTCTGAAATTATACAATTTAAAGGTTATACTTTGAATTTCAAGGGTTTAAGCTTTCCTCTCATCAAACTAAACGATTTTTCTATATTTAAAGACAATAATCCAGATATAAGTATAAATGTATTTGAAACCAATAAAATTGCTGGTCCTTATTACTGAAGGAAAGCAAAAAGATCAAAACGATCACATTATGTATGGAAAAAAATATAGAAGCTAATGTTTTAATTTATACTATAACTACTGATGATTTTTATAAAGATATAAATTTTCTTTTAGATTTTAAGGTTAATGAGAAAATTTTCTTAAAAGTATTTATAGGTTTTAGATCTACAATGTATTCTTTAAAAATCGTACAATCTGGAGAAAATTAAAGCCAAAGTGGTATTATTTCTTTAAGTAATTTGAAATAATGTTTTTCGAACAAAACTCTTAATTATTTTCCAATTAGGGCCAATATTTAGGTGAAGGAATAGGGATTTAATTAAAGTTAATCTTCGAAAGTTGTTTTTAAATACTCAGCTAATTTTGTTTGCTAGTTTAAGCGCCCAATGGAGATGGTTTAAACTTGAGCAAGAAATGCAAAAGTGTAAACAGATGATGCAAAAAAAAATATGCAATTTTTATTAAAATAAGCATTAAAATGTTTGTTTTGTCGACTGGTATTTATTATGGCGACTTAAATAGGTATTTATTTTGTTTTAAATTTAAGTTTTCTTTAATTTTCATATTACATTTGCAATTGTCTTCTTCGTTTTTATAAAACATGCATTGTTTTGATAACAAACAATGACGTTTTCTGTTGTTTTTTATGGCAACACTGCAAAGTTTCATTTTGTACTCAGAAACATCAAAAGGGATTAGCATTAGAATCAATTTGTTTTTATATTAACTAATCTGATTATTAATTGGCATTTGATTTGCCAACTCAAAAACCCGCTCTTAGTGATTTGAATTCAAAATTACATAATATGTACTCAGAACTTTATAAGGATGAAACTTTAAAATATTTAGATAATAAAAGAATTATATATTGTAATAACATTAATACTTTATCTTAAGATCATTATAAGAATGATGACTGTGTAATGAGTGAAATATAGCTTTAGAGTAACTTAAATTTGTTATGGAAATTTTGTTTTCAAAAATCTTTTATAAAATAAAATGTTGTTTACTAATAACTATTTAGTTTATTACTATTTTTTTGTATCATTTTTATGAAATTTTTAAGCTAACGATATGAATTAATAAAAATACATATAATGTTTTCATATTAATCTAGTTATTAATCTATTTAAGCAAATCAATCACAATAGTGTCGGTTTACCATATTGATCTAATTGATCTGGCAACTTTATATGCTAGCAACAGCTTGAATCATGGTATAAATATATTAGAAGGTAGTTTCAATTTGCCTTAATGTCAGTCTGATTAACCATCTGACAAGAAAGGCGATTTGAAGTTTATGTATAAAATAAAGCTACCATATTCATGAATATTAATCCCACATTTCATTTTAAATATTCAAACTTAAAATAAATAACAAATATTTTAATTCAAATAAAAAAAATTTTTAACACAACAAAAAAATATTTTTATAAAAATGAGCTGTCTTTTTCCGAAATGCGAAAGCAAGAAACACCATTCAAGCGTTTCAAATATACATTTCTTTAAAATACCTACTAAGTATACTAAGTATACGTACCTTTAGCAAAGAATGGCTAAAGGTACGTATGTTAGATTTTTGGTTGAAGTTTATTCGTAATATTTCCATTTGAAAGGTGTGCAATATCGAAGAAGACGATTTGCCATGGGGAACCTTTAGTATGTTCCCTACCTTTTTCCAGACAAGATTTAAAAAATAATGAGAAGAATGTTCGCGTCAATAGAAACGCTATTCCAATGTGCCCAAGGTAATTATTATTTTGTGTTTTTTAAACAAATGATTTTTATTTTAAAAGGTCTAACGGAAGGAACTAAGGTCCCTAATTAATCCTTAAAATTAAAAAAAGACATACGATTTAGCCCAGACGAATATTAAACTGGGTCTTTATTAAATCTAAGATGATCTATCTCTGTCCGTCCATCTGTCTGTCTGTTGAAAGCACGATATAGTCCGAACAGAAAGAGCTAGGGTAAATATTCTCTATTGCTTGAATATTCTCTACTGATAAGATATGTTTTGTATTATAAATGAAAATTATACTTATGTAAATGTACTTTCGGAGGGGGGATTATATAAACCAAATTCATTCTTTATGAACGAAATAGAAAAACTGAACTCAACATTCGTTACTTTTAATGGAAATCAGTTAAACACTAAATTAAATTATATGCACACTTTGCTAAATATTAATAACTCTAAATTAGATGTAAAGATTGTAAAAAGATTTTTCTTAGGCAGAACATTTTTCCGAATTCGGCATTTAAATCGTTATTTAAAACAAAATAAATTTATAAATATAACCAAAAAAATGAAAAAAGTTATAACATAATTAACAACATTTTTTTTTACTTAATTGATTATAATTATTGAGATAAAGTTAAGTAAGTAAAACATAATAAAAATCATTATTAATTCCACTAAAGCTTTATTACATTTTGATTTAAAAAGAACGCATTGCAAATAAGATTCAAATTCAACAGCCACTTATATATATCGTTGTACATCATTTATGAATTACACATATGTGTTTAAAAATTTCTCAATGTATTTTACACTTTTTCTTAATATGGCAACGCTCTTTTGAATATTTACACAAATAATAAACTTCAAACATCTCCTTTCTTGTCAACAAATTCATATTGAAACAACCTTCTATATTTTTAAATCATGGCTTGAATCCTTTTATTCTATTAAAAACATTTAAGTAATAACTTCAAAAATATTTACAAACAAACTAGACATTGAACAGTGCACAACAAATAACCTGTCGGATACATTTATCTAAAAAAAAATTAAATAAAAACTAAAAGAAAATTAAAAATTCAACAAGTGTATTTTGTGTTAACAACAGGTAAACAGAATAGTGAACAATTTCTTGGAAAATTATGGAAACAATTACAACAACAACCTTACCGCAAGAGGGTTTAGTTAAAATAATAAAAAGTGCCTTTAACTCAAGGCTGTTAACTCTAGCCTATGATAACTTGAAACCAGAATGTCTTGTACCTGAAAGATTTCTTAAAGAAGCTTGTAAATCATTACGTCCTGCAGTTGATTCCTTTTTAAAAAAGCATTTTGCTTTCAAATACAACATAGTACTTTACGCTACTTATGCTAAACTTAATCTAAAGGATTTAGAAAATACAGTCGTGGAGTTGAAACATTTTCAAACTGACATAAAATATGTTTTCGATATTAAAAGTTATGATGAGCTATTTGCCCAAAATATTGAAAACATAATACGGCAAACCGAAGAATTCCCTGGCAATGGCGGCAGTTGGACTTTAGTGCAGTTAATTAAAATGGAATTAAATTTACAAAGATATCAACCTTTAAAAGGTTCCAGTTATATACCATTACCGCTGAAAATACATCTGAAAAAAGCCTGTATAAATGTTAAAAATAATGATGTTTACTGTTTTAAATGGGCTATATTGGCGGCACTAGCTGAAGTTCGTAAAGATGCCTGTTATACAAGTAAATACAAAGTGCATAATATAAGCTCGGATATTATACGTATCAAAAATTATAGTTTAAATTTCAAGGGTTTAAGTTTTCCTCTCAAACTTAATGATATATCGATTTTTGAAGAGAATAATCGAGATATAAGTGTAAATGTATTTTGTTATGATGAAGAAAATCAGAAAATTGTTGGTCCCTATTACAAGAGGAGGGCGAGAAAAGCAAAACATATAAATCTATTGTTTATTGAAGAACGTAATGGAGAGGAATCAAATTCACATTATGCATGGATAAAGAATATGTCAAGGTAAGTTTGATTGTAATATTCTTTATTAATACTTAAATTGGGAAATCTTGAATTTTAGATGTTTCATTTTCTATTGTTTTAGAAATTAGGGTTCTTTAAATCGACTTTCGAATAATCGAACAATCGACTTTTTGTCGAAAAAAGTCTATTTTATTCCAAAAAAAAGTCGATAATCGACTATCGCCTAAGAAAAAAGTCGACTTTGTAAATAAAAGTCGAAAAAGTGGAAAATATTGAAAAGTTAAAAATTGTCGACAATTTAAAAAAGTGGAAAACAAGTCAAAAACCCTTAAATAGTCGGAAAAACTCGAAAAAATAAAAATAGTCCAAAATAGTCAGAAAGTCGAAAAGAGTCAAAAAGTCGGAAAAAGTGGAAAAAAATGTTGGAAAAGGTCAAAAATAGTAGAGAAAAGTCCGAAATAGTCGAAAATTTAAAAAAAGTGGAAAAAAATTCTAAAATAGTCGAAAATAGTCAAAAAGTCTGAAAAAGTCGACTTTTAACTAAATGAAAAAAGTCGAAAAATCGACTTTGCATAAAATGCGAAAAGTCGTCTTTTAACTAAATGCAAAAAAGTCGACTTTTCGTTTCAACTATAGAACCTTATTAAAAATAAATCGACTTTCGAATAATCGAACAATCGACTTTTTGTAGAAAAGTTGATGTCATCTATTTTGTTCCAAAAAAGTCGATAACTCGACTATTTTGTTCCAAAAAAAGTCGATAACTCAACATCGTCTGTGAAAAAAGTTGACTTTGTTAATAAAATTCGATAAGTCGAAAAAGGTCGATAAGTCGAAAAGTCGGAAAAAGTCGAAAAAAGTCAGAAAAAGTCGAAAAAAAATCGGAAAAAGTTGAAAACTCCAAAATTGTAAAAGAAAGTCAAAAATAGTCGAAAATTTAAAAAAGTGGAAAAAAGTCAAAATTTTAAAATAGTCGAAAAATATCAAAAATAGTCGGAAAAAAGTCGAAAGAAGTAGAAAATAGTTAAAAAGTCGAAAAAATCGATAAAGTCGGAAAAAGTCGAAAACTCGAAAATTGCAGAAGCAAGTCAAAAATAGTCGAAAATTTAAAAAAAAAAATGGAAAAAAGTCAAAATTATAAAATATTCGGAAAAACTCGAAAAAAGTCAAAAAATAGTGGGAAAAAAGTCGAAAGAAGTAGAAAATAGTCAAAAAGTCGAAAAAATTGAAAAAGTCGAAAACTCGAAAATTGCAGAAACAAGTCAAAAATAGTCGAAAATTTAAAAAAGCGGAAAAAAGTCAAAACTATTAAATAGTCGAAAAAACTCGAAAAAAGTCAAAAAATAGTCGGAAAAAAGTCGAAAGTAGAAAATCGTCAAAAAGTCGAAAAAATCGAAAAGTCTAAAAGTCGACTTTTAATTAAATGGAAAAATTCGAAAAATCGAATTTTCATAAAATGCAAAAAGTCTACTTTTAACTTAATGAAAAAAGTCGACTTTTCGTTTCAACTATAGAACCCTAATTAGAATTTGTTCACTTAGGGCCAATCTTTAGCTGTAGGTTTAGGGATAATGTTAATCGTCGAAAGTTATTTTTGAATACTCAATCAACTAATTTTGTTTGCTAGTTTAAGCGCCCAATGGAGGTGGTTTAAACTTGAGCAAGAAATGCGAAAGTGTAAACAGCTGTTGCCAAAAAATTAATACAATTTTTATTAAAATAAACATTAACAGTCTTATGCAAAAAAAAACCTTATTATGACCTTAAAGTGTACATTAGTTAACAACGACCTTTAGCTTAATAATCCATTATTAAAAAAGTATATGCAAAAACAGTATTTTAACTAAAATACATTTTAATGTTTTTTTATATTTGATGCTGGCAACACCATTATTTTATTCTGTCAATATTTTCATAATGTTGTATATGAACGATTATTAGTTCATTTGGTATTCGTGTCTAATATTATTTTTTTATGCTTTTATATAAAATAATTGTATTTAATAACATAAAAATGTGGTTGTATTTGTTTATTTAATAAAAACAACGTATAAATCAAATAAAACAACTAATGTAATAGTAAAATTATATTTTGATTAAAGAAAGTAATCGAGTAACGTTTTCTTTAAATTTGCATTGATATTTTACACATCACTAAACTATTTTATAAACAAAATTTATGTTTTTGGCAAAAAGAAAAGAAAAAATATGGAGACAATTAAATTGAGTGTATCCATATTGTTTTTTATTTATTTTTTTATAATTTATTTAAAAAATTAACACAACAATATTTTTCACAAAACGTCAACAGTTATAAATTGTAATACAATAATGACATTTGACTTTAATATAGGTTTAAAGTACGGTTGAACCATTATTAACTTTCGTATATTTAACAATGGTTTACTACAGGTATTTTAAGCTAATTATCGTTTTTGGATATACTTTTATCGAATTTAGCTTAACAACGGTTAGTAAGCATGTTGTAAGTTTTTTTGCATAAGACTGTAAAATATTAGATTTAACGAATAGTATGTTTTAAATTTAAGTTTATATTGTATTTTTTATATTGTATTATATTTTTATATGTATTGTTTTGATAACAGTTGATGTTTTCTGTTGTTGTTTTGTATGGCAACACTGTAAAGTTTAATCTTTTACTCAAAATTATCAACGAGGATTAACATCATAGTCAATTTACTTTTTAGATTAACTAATCTGATTATTAATTACCAACTCAAAAACCCACTCTAACCGTTTATCTATTCCAATTTCTTTTACAGATTACTTAGAAATCAAAAAACCGCATTCGAAGGAAAAATCTTTGTATGTGATGATTGCCTGCAACATTTTCATAAAAAGGATAAATTAGAGGAACACATTAATAATGATTGCCAAAGTATTGTAAATATACCCAAAAGAGATAAGTCTATATTAGAATTTAAGAATTGTGATAAAACCTTAGATGTGCCATTTGTTATTTATGCAAATTCCAGTTATATATATGAAAAATCAGAAATCGAAAATACTTCCAAGCCTTATGCATTTTGTTATTATATAAAATGTAATTTTAATCAAAATTTAGATAAATTATGTTGTTTTAAAGCACCTAATGCAACGGCAGAATTTATTAAGAGTTTAATTAAAGATGTCAATTACTTTTATTGTAATTTTCTAACAAAGTTAAAACCGGTAAAAAATCAAAATTTATGTGTAAGTGAACAGCTAGATTTTCTAGAAAACAATAAGTGTCACATTTGTTCGGATGAAATTAACAAAGAGGATAAAGTTAAATCATATTGTCATACAACTGGCAAATATCGTGGTCCTGCCCATTATTTTTGTATTGTAAATTTTAAATTATTAAATTTTTTTCCAGTTATTTTTAAAAATTTCTCTAAACATGATTATCAATTATTTGCTAAAGAGTTGTATAGTTTTGACAATGAGGCTGCAAATATTACTGCACAGTATAACGATTCATATATATCGCTAGCAAAAACCATTAATACGGATATAGGTGCTAAAATTGAAATAAGACTTTTAGACTCTTCTAGGTTTATGCCAAATAAATTAGCAGATCTAGTTAAGACTATGAAAATTAAAGATTTTAAAATAATTAAATCCATGTTTCCTAATGATGAGAACAAGTTTAATTTACTTATAAGAAATGCAATTTTTCCCTATAACTATTTGAATTCAATGGAAAAACTAAGCGATACTTGTCTACCAGGCAGAGAAGAATTTTACAATCATTTAAGTGAAAAAGAATGTTCTTTAGAAGACTATAAACATGCCCATGATATCTGGTCCACATTTAAATGTAAAACTTTACAAGATTATTTAGTAATGTATTTAAAATCTAATGTTATACTTCTGGCAGATGTTTTTGAAAACTTTAGAGGAGTTTGTAAAAGTAGTTATAGCTTAGATCCCTGCCATTATTATACAGCAGAGGAACTATCTTGGGATGCTATGTTAAAAATTACAAAAATTAAATTTCCTTTAATAACTGATAAAACTAAGTTAACATTTTTACAAAAAGGTTTACGTGGTGATGTGGCGGTCTGTGCAAAAAGACATGCCATAGCAAATAATAAATATCTAGATGATTATAATGATCAAATGCCAGCAAAATATTTAATACAATTTAAAGATAATAGCTGGTACGAATGGGCCATGTCACAAGTTTTGCCACAAAGTGATTTTGAATGGTTGACAGTCAATGAAAATTTTTCTTTAGATTCTTTAACAAATGATCACAAATATGGTTACATATTAGAGGTAGAACTGAAATATCCTCAAGAAGTGCATGACTTACATAATAGCTTACCCTTTTGCAGTGAAAAGAAAGCGCTTAACGATTCCAAAGAAGAGAAATTATTTGCAGATTTAAATCATAAATATAATTATGTTATTTACTATAAAAATCTACAACAATGTTTAAAACATGGTTTAAAATTAGAAAGAATTCATAAAATACTTAAATTTAAACAAACAAATTGGTTAAAAAGTTACATTACTTTAAATTCAAATGGCAAGACATGTTTTGAAAAACATGTCTTTAAATTATTGACTAATGCTCTATACAATAAGATCATTGAAAAACGTTACAAGGATACAATTATCAAATTTGTCAATAAATGGGAAAGTGAGGGTAAAAAAATGGGTATTCGTGCTTATATAGCTAAACCTGAATTTAAAAATGTTCATATATTTGGTGAAAATCTAGTGGCAGTAGAATTGGATAATACCTATTCATATTATAATTCGATTTATTTAGAGTTTATTTTATTAGAATTGTTTAAATGGAAAATGTATAATTTTCATTATGATTGTATGATGCCGAAATATAATAAAAATTTGGAGTTAAACTATATAGATGCTAATGTATTTATTTATACTATAACTATTAAGGATATTTATAATGATTTATGTTTATTAAAGAATTTCAAGATTAATGGTAAAGCTATATTAAAAGAATTTATAGGTTTAAGATCGAAAATGTATTCTTTAAAAATCATTAAGAATTTTAACAATAACAAAAATATTAATTGTTTAAGTAATTTAAAGTATTGTTTTTTAAATAAAACACTTAATAATCTACCAATTAGTGTATTTAATTCAAAATTACATAATTTGTATATAGAACTGCTTAAGGATAAATACTCAAGATATTTAGATAATAAGAGAATAATGTATTTAGATAACATTCATACTCTGGCTAAAGGTTATTCACATTAATGTATTGTAAATTGAATGCATTTGTTTTTTAAAATAAATTAATAATTTTAAAAATATTATATAAAACGTTTTTTTTATTTATTAATTCCTGCGAAATGATAAACTGGAACTAGAATTGAACTAAAACTGAAAAGGAACTAATAGGGTTCTATAAATCGAATTTCAAATAATCAAAAATTCTATTTTTTGTCGGAAAAAGTCGAAGTCGACTATTTTGTTCCCAACTATGAAAAAAGTCGAAGATTCGACTTCGTAAATAAAAGTCAAAAAGTAAAAAAAAATCGAAAAGACAAAAAATCGACTATTTATAAAATATACTAAAAGTCGATAAGTCTAAAAGTCGACTTTTAACTAAATGAAAAATGACGAAGTTGAAAAATCGACTTTGCATAAAATGCAAAAAGTCGAAAAGTCAACTTTTAACTAAATGCAAAAGTAGAAAAGTCGATCTAGTTCCGAGGGTTCTAAAGTTGAAAGTCGACATTTCGATTTTTGCATTTAATTAAAAGTCGACTTTTTTGCACTTTATGCAAAGTCGATTTTACGACTTTTTTCAGTTAGTTAAAAGTCAACTTTAAGACTTTTCGACTTTTAGTATTTTGTAAATAGTCGACTTTTCCACTTTTTTCGACTTTCTGACTTTTTCGACATTTCGACTATTTTCTTCGATTTTCAACAATTTTCGACTGTTTGACTATTTTCGACTTTTTTCGACGTTTTTCTGACTATTTTCGACTTTTTCCGACTTTATGACTTTTTCGGACTTTTCGACTATTTCCGATATTTCGACTATTTTCGACTTTTTCGACTATTCGATATTTTCTAACTTTTCGACTATTTTCGACTTTTTTTGACTTTTATTTCCAAAGTCGACTTTTCGATTTATAGAACCCTTCTAGGAACTAGAATCACCAAATTACCGTTATTTAATTCTTATTTGCCAATTTTGAAGTGCACTTTTTAAAAAAACAAGTTACTGTTACTTCCATCTCACCATATTGCATATTAAAAACACACTATTGTGAATGATTAGCTATATTTTCATTATACCACCCAATTACCGTTATTAAATTCTCATTTAACAATTTTGAAGTGCTCTTTTTTACAATACTACTGTTACTGTTACTTCCACCTCACCCCATTGCCTATTACAAAACACTATTGAGAATAATTAGCTAAATCTTCATTATACCACTAAATTACCGTTACTTCATTCTCATTTGTCAATTTTGAAATGCACTTTTTATAACACAGGCTACAGTTACTTCCACCTCATGCCACTGCATATTACAAAACACTATTGTGAATGATTATTTTCATATAATTGTCAAAACTAAAAGAGAGTTGTAAAGAAAACACTAAAGAAGACAACAACAAATGGCAGGAGAATTGTTGTGCACAGAACTATTATTCTATTAGGATAAAAAATTAGAAAAATAATTTTTTTTGGTGAAAATTCAAATAAATTTTAAATAAAAATTATTATATCTATAAATTAAAAATAAAGTGAACATTAAAATTTAAATAGTTTCATTCACAAAATTCATAAAAACCATAGAAAAATCAATTAAAATTTACGAGACAAATTAAGAGTATTTTCTTTTTACAACAAATCGTTTTTTTCCCCAACGTAATCACAACGGCAGCGACGACCGTGTTAGAATTTAGGAAAAAGTGTTTGGACACCGGTTCATAAACATGTCTATAGCAAAATTATTTATAAAAATATTTGGTGAAGATATATTTGAAAAGTTAACTGAACCACAAGATCCATTAGAACAACAGGAGTCATCTCAACAACAGGATGTTGTTGAACCGCAAGAAATGGAAAAAGAAGCAGCAGGGGCTGCTGATAAGGTCAACATAAGTTCAGTGGCCTCACAAAAGCCACGCACCGAAGACATGTGTTTGCCGGAGTGAGTATGAATGGGTGAACAACAAACTTTTTGCCCTGAAATGGTTGTTTTAAAAAAACCAAGTCATTTGTCCTTTTGCAGGCAAATGGTATTGGTGAAGTCCTGGCTAAAGGAAAAATTGGATGGCATCGAGGTTAAATGTAAGGAGGATGTACTAAAGCAACAATTGGAAATGCGGTCAAGGTTGGGACCAGAATTGGTTATATTTGATATTGATTTTTCCTCAACGGTGCGCATAGCCAATGATAGATTATCGGTCAGGTCGCAGGGTAGTTTCAATACCATCAAAGCAAATGTTTGCGTCTATGGGGAAAGGTGGATGTATGAGGTAATAACTAAATACAACTAGCAAACACACAGCCAGCCAGACCAATAGACAGACTGTCTTTAACAAAAAACCGAAACGAAAAATATCAATGACCTTTTTCATTTCATACGATTGCCGACATAAAGTGTAAAGGCATGTCGTCTGTTTATTTGTTTGTTTAGTTTTGCTGTAAGTGAAATGAGATGTAAACAACAATGAAAAATACTTTCACTTTTTGTTCTATAGAAATTTTTCTCTGTTTTGTTTTTGTTGTTCTTTGGTCTGTCTGTGTGTGTGTCTCACTTTTTTGTTATATGTATTTCTTTTCTAGTTACAATTGCACAGCAAAGGAGTGATGCAAGTTGGTTGGTGTTCCAGCAAATGTATATTCAATGAAAACAGTGGAGTGGGTGATTCAAAACTAAGTTATGGTTATGATGGCAGTAAACAACAAAGTTGGCACATCGCTACGACAAAGTAAGTATTAGTGACACTTTCTATTATTTATGCCAGACATTTCAAGGACATAATGTTGATGACACATTTGGATGAAGGCGAAAGGATTTGGGTATTAAATTGTTATGATTTGTTGTGGTGTGAAAATGAAGGTACTTTTCTGTAGAAAACCGTTTTTTTCAATTTTAAATGTTGCTTTTCTATAGAAAAAGTTGTTCTGTTTGAAACATCTATTCTATAGAAAAAGTTGTTTTATTTGAGATAATTTTTCTATAGAAAAAGTTGCTCTGTTTGAGATAACTTTTCTATAGAGAAAGTTGCTCTCTTTAAAACAACTTTTCTGCAAAAAAAAGTTGCTCTCTTTAACGCAACTTTTCTATAGAAAAAGCTGCTCTCTTTAAGACAACTTTTCTATAGAAAAAGTTGCTCTAGTTTAAACAACTTTTCTATTGAAAAAGTTGCTCTCTTGAAGACAACTTTTCTATAGAAAAAGTTGCTCTAGTTTAAACAACTTTTCTATTGAAAAAGTTGCTCTCTTGAAGACAGCTTTTCTATAGAAAAAGTTGCTCTCTTGAAGACAGCTTTTCTATAGAGAAAGTTGCTCTCTTGAAGACAACTTTTCTATAGAAAAAGTTGCTCTCTTGAAGACAACTTTTCTATAAAAAAAGTTGCTCTCTTTAAGACAACTTTTCTATAGAAAAAGTTGCTCTCTTTTGGACAACTTTTCTATAGAAAAAGTTGCCTTTTTAAGACAACATTTCTATAGAAAAAGATGCTTTCTTTAGGTCAACATTTATATAGAAAAGTTGCTATGTTTGAGAAATCTATTCTATAGAAAAATTTATCTGTTTGAGATAACTTTTGCGTAGAAAAAGTTGCTCTATTTGAGACAATATTTTTGTAGAAAAAAAGTTGCTTTGTTTGAGACAACTTTTATGTAAAAAGTGGTTCTATTTAGAACAATTTTTCTGTAAAAAGTTGTTCTATTTGATTTCTATTGAAAAAGTTTTTCTTTTCAAGACAACTTTTCTATAGAGGTATTGTTTCTTCTGATGACAACAATTTGCTCTATTTGTGGCAACGTTTTTAGAGAATTCAATACATTTAAATTGATTTTAAACTTCTTTCTTTTTCCCTCAGATACGGTGAGAAATGGCAAATTGGTGATATTATTGGTGTAACCATAGATGTAGACAAAGAATTGATAGAATTCTATCGCAATGGCAAATCCATGGGTCCGGCCTTTGAAAAACTTGAAAAAGGACCAAATATAAGTTTTTTTCCAGCCATATCATTGGGCTACAATCAGGGGGTACAGGCAAATTTTGGTAATGCCCCCTTTAAGTATCCCGTACCGGGTTATATGCCCTTAATGGCTAAACCTTTGATATGTTTAGAAAAAGCCAATTTGCTATTGGAGTATTTACAAAATTTAGCCTTAGTAGTGGCACGTCATAATTGTGAAATGAGAAAAAGGCCTAAGGATGATAAATTATCAACAAAGAAAACGGTATATGTGGTGTTTTGTACTCTACTGATAGATAAGCTGACACCGTTGCTGTTTAATACCTATGTCATCGAAGATAAACTATTACCTTTAATAGGACAAATGTGCAATATGAAGTGAGTGCAGAGGGATTATTAAAATTTAAATGTTTTCCTATTATTTGATGGTCTTTATAGAAATGAAACTGATTCGATATTACCCGGTCATGCGGAAAGTATTTTGGGTGCTTTATTGAATATATTTTGGAATTATTTAGAAGTGGATGAAATGAAGTTTCTTTTAAAGAAATTAGCCAATGCTATGCTTAGTAATTTTACACATACCAATAAGGGTTTGGACTATGAGCAGCAGCGTCATGCCTTACAGATCTTAATATGTCTGTGTAATCATACACGTACTAGGAAAACCTATTTGGAACATAAGTTTTTCAAAAAACATTAGTAAGTTTGATTTTGTTTATTTTTATTTTGAAAAAATTATAATTGTTAAACTTTGTAGTTTGGCTTTATTGATGTATATACGTCCTCCGGAGTTTAATTATATGCAAAATTTAATACCCAATCATATGGCCTGGACAGAGGGTATTGGTGGTCCGAAAAGTAAATATATGTCGGTTGTAGAGAAAATAGCCAAGTCTACGGATTTCTTATATGCCTTACAAAAGACTCTATTACTAACCTTACTCACGAATAATGATGGTGATGATAAAACGCCCTCTTCACGTAAATTGTTTTTAGCTAAACTACGTAGATATGTTATGGATTTGTCCATGGAACAAAGGGTAATATGAATATCATTAACAGGAAATAAGAAACACTAATTTTTCTTAAACGTTTCAGCCTTTTCATTCTTTTTTCTTTATGCAATCGAGTATTTTACATCCCATTGAGAATACAGTGGCCTTAGCTTTTATTGGCATTCTGGTGGATGTTACCAAGACCACCTTTGACAAGGAAATGCCTGGCAATGATATAGAAATTAAACCCAAATACTTTTATGATGGCAGTTTTGAGTATCAACATTATGATCGTGTGGGTGGGGTATTGTCTCACTTACGCAAAGTTCATCGTCAAGAAATACAACAGTATTTGGGTACGGAAAGAACCCAAGAGCTAATAGAAGATGATCGGGTTATTGTAAGAGTAGCAGAATTGAGTAAGTTTTTCTTTTATAATAACAAAATCTCATCTATTTTAACTAAAACTTAATTCCCTTCCAGCTGCTGATACTATAAATAATATTTCCATTATAGGTCGTCCTGCTGGGTATGTTTTAAATTCTCTCAGCAATTTCCTTAATTATGTTTGTTCACAAAGGTTTTCTCTTTCACTTAGCAATTCGGCCACTTTTACTTCTTTTATAAATCCCCGGGTGAATAATACATTAGAAATAACTGCCGGCAATAGTGACAACGAATCTTCTTTATTTCAATTATTGGATTTATGTGTTTTATATTATTATTGTGTGGGACATAAATACATTGTTAAGGTAGGTTCTGAAAACTGAAATCCTATTCTTTTTCAACTTTTCCTTTTATTACTTTACAGATTGCTTCGGTACGCGATGAAATAGCTGCCTTAAATGATGTTCTTTTAGAAACCAAATATTATCGTGAAGATGTTGAAAAGAAACTGCAAGCTTTAGAAGATCATGCCAGTGTTTGTATGAATGATCAGCATTCTCATGTGGTTTCAGAGTTAAGAACTAAATTTAGTCAGAGGGAAAATGTTTTTGCGGTATTTGTTTTACTTTCCAATTTTAGTTGAAAATTATTAAAAATTTCTGTTTTTTTTTATAGAAACGTTCGATTGATTTGGCTCGTAAACAAGCCTGGTTTAGAGCTGTAGCTTTGGGTCAGAAAAAACGTTTATTGTTAATTTGGTTATTGGAGAAAACTTTAAGGACCTTAAATGTAGGTCAACTTCACAGAGCAACTTTTGTCTTAAACATATCAACATAACCATTACTTAAAGTGAACAACTTTTTCTATAGAAAAGTTGTCTGTAACAGAGCAACTTTTTCTATAGAAAAGTTGTCTGTAACACAGCAACATTTTCTATAGAAAAGTTGTCTGTAACACAGCAACTTTTTCTATAGAAAAGTTGTCTGTAACAGAGCAACTTTTTCTATAGAAAAGTTGTCTGTAACAGAGCAACTTTTTCTATAGAAAAGTTGTCTGTAACAGAGCAACTTTTTCTATAGAAAAGTTGTCTGTGACAGAGCAACTTTTTCTATAGAAAAGTTGTCTGTGACAGAGCAACTTTTTCTATTGAAAAGTTGTCTGTGACAGAGCAACTTTTTCTATAGAAAAGTTGTCTGTGACAGAGCAACTTTTTCTATAGAAAAGTTGGATCAACTTTTTTTGAACAAATATAAATCTCTTCCTTATTCTAATTCCATCGTTTTACAGGCTTCTTCCCATCAAGGTAATTTATTTTCCTTTGTACCCGAAGTTTATATCAACATATTACCCATACTGCTGGATACAGTAATGGATTTTAGTAATCACGATTTGGTAGTACAATTTGAGGTACAAGATTCGGAATGTGTTATAAGTATGGTGGCCGATTTCTTAAGTGTACACTCAGCAGATCCACGCATTATTTTGGCTTCATGTAAAGATTCTTTACTACAAGCTTTGGGTACATTAACATGTCATCGATCGGGTATAAGGGCATTGGAAAAAGCACCCAAAAAAAGGTAACACAAAAGAATGAAGTGTAAAGAATTATTTGAAATCTAAAAATTTTTCTATTTAACAGTCAATTAGCTTTAGTAAAAGCCTTATTGCGGCCTTATGAAAATCGTGCCTGGGGTCAAAGTAACTGGTTACTTTTACGCTTCTGGTTGGGTGATGGTTTTGCTTATAGTGATGCCCGCCAACCATGTGTTTGGCAGGGTGGTAATTCACCTTTGCAAATTGGTCTTTGTCGTTCACGTGCCAAAAATGAGACGCATACAGGATTGCTGCATAATATAGCACCAGCAAATCCCTCTAAACACTTTCAACAGCTAATAGGAGCCAAACTAATAGAAGATGAACCATTTGCAACGGCCTTTTTGAATTCGGTCTTAAGTCAATTAAATTGGGCCTTTTCCGAGTTTATATTACTTTTACAAGAGGTTGGTATTTGATGTTAAAGGAATCTTAAATCTTTTAATATATATTTTTTTCATTAGATACAAAATACTGCTCATCGCCAGGAGAATACAGTTTTTGAACCAAAACAATTGAAGATTTGTTCAATGTGTTTTGAGTTGACTGTCTCTTTGATGCGCTGTTTAGAAATGATTATTTCCGTAGCTCCCGATATATTTCATGATCAATGCCGTCCTAATAGTGATTTGGTTTTGAATCGTGTTTGTCAACTTATCAGTCAGGTTTTATCACGTGTCACCGTACCTCCAGGATGTTTTCAATTTGTAGTTGATATGTGTTCGGCTGATTTAAATGCTGTTACACATTTTCCCATTATAACAGCAGCATTGGGTATATTGTTGGCTTTATTTAAGGAGGAAATGGATAATGATAAGAATCCAACTAAGGTAGTTATCAGATTTTTATTGTTCTCATTCTGGCGTATTTTCTTCTCTATATTCTGATCTGTTACAGACAACTTTTCTATAGAAAAAGTTGCTCTGTTACAGACAACTTTTCTATAGAAAAAGTTGCTCTGTTACAGACAACTTTTCTATAGAAAAAGTTGCTCTGTTACAGACAACTTTTCTATAGAAAAAGTTGCTCTGTTACAGACAGCTTTCCTATAGAAAAAGTTGCTCAGTTACAGACAGTTTTTCTATAGAAAAAGTTTCTCTGTTACAGACATCTTTTCTATAGAAATTGTTGCTCTGTTACAGACAACTTTTTTATAGAAAATGTTGCTCTGTTACTGACAACTTTTCTATAGAAAAAGTTGCTATGTTACATACAACTTTTCTATAAAAAAAGTTGTTCTGTTACAGACAGCTTTTCTTTAGAAAAAGTTGCTCTGTTACATACACTTTTTCTATAGAAAAAGTTACTCTGTTACAGACAACTTTTCTATAGAAAAAGTTGTTCTGTTACAGATAACTTTTCTATAGAAAAAGTTGCTCTGTTACAGACAACTTTTCTATAGAAAAAGTTGCTCTGTTACAGACAACTTTTCTATAGAAAAAGTTGCTCTGTTACAGACAACTTTTCTATAGAAAAAGTTGCTCTGTTACAGACAACTTTTCTATAGAAAAAGTTGCTCTGTTACAGACAACTTTTCTATAGAAAAAGTTGCTCTGTTACAGACAACATTTCTATAGGAAAAGTTTCACTGTTACAAACAACTTTTCTATAGAAAAAGTTGCTCTGTTTTAGACAATTATTTGACAACTTGTTTTACTCCTTTAGGTCACCCGCATAACCCGAGCCCTTTTAACTGATCCTAGTTTTCAATTTGCCAATTTGGAGTTTGCTTTGGGTGAAATAAAAACCCCGATATTACAACAAAGCGAAATACCTAGAGGTAATTTTGATCCATCGACTAGACCTCATATAGATCCACTGACAAATGATGTAAGAGTTCCTCAACCTACTACCTCTACGAAAAGAATACGAGCAGATCCTCCCATACTTAAGTTTACATTAACAGATTGTAAGTTTTTGTTTTTTTAAAAAAGAAAATAAGAAAATAATAATTTTGTTTATTGTAAAATTTTCTTAAATCATTTAGTTCCAACTCATGTTACTGTCGAAGAAATCGAACGTGTACGCCGCCTTATTGATATGCTTAAGGCTAAACAATCTTTACTTTCCGATATTACCTTGCCTTCCGAAGATTCTCTTTGTCCGATCTGTTGTGCCAAACCCATAACTGTTGTTTTTAATCCCTGCAAACATCAGTCGTGCAACAATTGTATACTTCAACATCTAATGAATTCGAAAGTTTGTTTCTATTGCAAGACCCTAATCAAAACTATAGAGACCTCAGATGGTACAATTATCTATGAGAATACCGAGTATGTGCAGACGCCATCATTATTTGAAGTTTAATTTTCATTTCAAAGAGTAAAAAAAAATCATCATAAACTCGCAATTAAACCCACCCACTCTTAAATAACACAAAAAGTAAATAAATTAACTTTTTGTTGTTTACTCATATATGCTAGTCAAATATACATATATATTACAAAATTATATACTTATAAGTATATTTTATAGATTTATATATAAAGAAAATTAATTATATTTAAAAAAGCGATAAAAACAAAAAAAAAAAAAAAAACATATTAAATTTAAGTCAAATTTTTACACTGCCTTTAGATTTTGTTATTTGGTATTTTAAAAAGAAGAACAACAAATTATTTATAATGTAAAACCAACAAATTGAAAAATTCCATATTTTAATTAAAATTAAATTGTTAAACTATTTACTTAGTTTTATAATTTATTTAAAACAGCTTTAGCCATTTAATACAAAAGCTATTTGGAATATCAAAATTTTTTAGCAAAAGCATTTATTTAGTTTGTAAATACACTAATTTTATGTTTAACACTTTGGAAAACTTTTTATCATAACGCTCCACAAAGATCTCTAATCACAAATTTTTTAGATATTAAATGAAAATAATATTTATTTACACTAAATCTACAGATTTATTATATTTATTAAAATTATTATTTTATGCTTGTAAAGCTTTTTTCAAAAAACAATGAAATTTTTAAAAAAACGAATATGTTATTAAATTTGTATTTAGAAAGAAAAATATTCATTTTAAAAGAAAAATTTTAAATAAAAAGCAAATCACTGCCAGTTGTAATTGGAAGGATAAAATTTGTGTGTGTGTTTGAACTATTTATTGTAAGGAGAAATTAATAAGAATAAGAGTAGAAAAATAGTAACACTAATTAAGACAACTTTGCTTGCTATCTGCCGGTCCACACTAGGAAACTTTTTTTTGGGAATCTTTTGATTTGGCTTGAGAGAGAAAGAATATCATTCATCTCTCTCGTGGTACGGAGTTTTCCGTACTCGAAAACTTGTTTTGTTTTGTTATTATTCTCATTCGTACAACAAATCAATAGGTAGTTTGTGAAACAAAAGTTTCTCTAAGAAAACTTCAAAGAGAATTAAGAAAAAGTTTATCAACAAAAGTTTCCTAGTATTGACCAAGTCTATAGTTTTCTATTGAAAAAGTTGTTCTAATTCAAACACAATTTCTACAAAAGAAGTTGTTCTGTTTACGTAAACTTTTCTATAAAAGAAGTTACTTTGATTCAGACAACTTTTCAATAGAAAAAGTTGCTTTCATTTACACACAACTTTTCTATAGAAAAAGTTTCTTCGATTTACAAATCTTTTCTATTGGAAAGATGCTGGGATTCATATAGCTTTTGTATAGAAATAGTTGCTATGATTCACACAACTTTTCTTTAGTAAAAGATGCTGTTATTCACACTTCTATTCTATAGAAAAAGTTGCTTTTATTTAGACACAACTTTTCTATAGCAAAAGTTTCTGTGATTCAGGACAACTTTTCTATAGAAAACGTTGTTATATAGAAGACGTTTTCTATAGAAGAAGTTGCTCTGATTCAGACAACTATTAAATGGAAAAAGTTGACTTTATTTAGACACAACTTTTCTATAGAAAAAGTTGCTTTTATTTAGACATAACTTGCTGTGATTCACATAACTTTCCTATAGAAAAAGTTACTGTGATTCACATAACATTTCTATAGAAAAAGTACCTGTGATTCACACAACTTTTGTATAGAAGAAGTTTCTGTGATTTACACAACTTTTTCATAAAAGAAGGTTTTGTAATTTACACAAGATTCAAACACCTTTTCTATAGAAGTAGTTTTTCCGATGAAGACAACTTCTCTATAGAAGTATTGTTCCGATTCACACAACTTTTCTATAGAAGAAAGTGTTCTGATAAACACAACTTTTCATCAAAAATACACAACTTTTCTATAGAAAAATTCCTGAGATTCACACAACTTTTCTATAGACGAAAGCGCTGTGGTGAACAAAACTTTTCTATAGAAGATGTTTCTGTGATTCAACACAATTTTTCTATAAAAGAAGGTGTTGAGATGTACATCAAACTTTTCTATAGAAAAAGTTGTTCTGATTCAGACATCTTTTCTGTAGAAAGGTTGTCTAAATTACTCAGATTCAGATAACCTTTCTATAGGAAAAGTTACTCTTATTCAGACAACTTTTCTATAGAGGAATTTGTTATGATTCAGAAAACTTTTCAATATAAAAACTTAATCGGATTCAGAAAACTTTACTTGACAAAAAGTTACTCTGATTCAAAAAAACGTTTCTATAGACAAAGTGTATCTGATTCACACAACTCTTGTGTGGAAAAGTGGTTGTAATGTTCCTGCAGTTTCAACAGTTTATCTAAACATGTCTATGTTCTTTTTGACAATCTTTTTTTCTGAAATTTCTTTGGAAAAAGTTTCCCTAAAGCAATTTTTTTAAGGAAAATTTGCTTTGATGCAAACAAATGTTTAATAAAACAATTTTTAAAAGAAAAACATGTTTTAATTCAAACAAAAATAGAAAAAGTTGTTCAAATACCTGTTTGTCTAAAAGTGTATCTGATTCACACAACTCTTGTGTGGAAAAGTGGTTGTAATGTTCCTGCAGTTTCAACAGTTTATCTAAACATGTCTATGTTCTTTTTGACAATCTTTTTTTCTGAAATTTCTTTGGAAAAAGTTTCCTAAAGCAATTTTTTTAAGGAAAATTTGCTTTGATGCAAACAAATGTTTAATAAAACAATTTTTAAAAGAAAAACATGTTTTAAATCAAACAAAAATAGAAAAAGTTGTTCAAATACCTGTTTGTCTATTGTTTATTTGTATTTTGATAAACAAGGCAGAATTAATCATGTTTTTTTCTGTTGGCCTGCGGCCGGCTGTCAAGCTGTTGCTGCCGTGCCACTCAAGTGGAAAATAATTAAAAATATAACACTTACCTGTTGCAGGAACTTTTATTTGTTAACTTTTGTGCATTTTTAATTGAATTATTAAAACACTTTTTGTATTTATTTATTGTATTTATAATTTAATTTCCATTTAACAATTGGCAAGCCACTTTTTTGTTTATACTTTGTTTTGTTGTTTTGATTTTGTTGTTGTAATTTTTAAAACATTTACACATTTAACTATAATAAATTAACACTTAAAACCATAATAATACAATATTTCTTATTTAATTTAACTAAAACTTTATTAATACAATACAATTTCACTAGAGCTTTCTATAACTCGTGGTGTTGTTTACAACTAAACTGAATGTAAAAAGGAGAAATGGAGAAAACAACAAAAAAAATGACTGACTAGTGAAATGAAATAGAGAAAGAGAGAGAGTGAGTAAGTGATTGATTGAGTGAGAGTTGTTTGTTTTGATTTGTTTTGGTTCATGTTTTGACTAATCTTATGTTCATGTTTTGACTAATCTTATGTTTATATAAATATAATTTTTAATGAACAAATGTTTTAAAGGATATCACAGAATATTATCCTTTTTGGCCTGAACTTATGTGGTTGTTGTTTTGACTAGTTGTATTATAGCAACAGAGTGTCTTGACTATTTTTTAAGTTAACAATTTGCTAAACAGGGCGTTTCTAAGAAACATTTATTAATTATTTAAGCAAATTTTTTTTACAGGGTGTTTAATATTTAGACATTAATAACAAAGAATATACATATTTTAAAATTGTACTAAAAAAGCGTACTAAGTCCATTTAAATTGTATTTTAAACCACTTTTTATATTAAATTTCAAAAAATATAAACGAGTATTTAGTTAGAAAAAAACATTAAATAAAATATATAACTCTTTAGTCCTCTTAGACTTATTAACTAATTTTTTGGATATGCTTTATTCCTAACTATAATTAAGTAATTAAATACTTGGTTTTCTTTTGTTTGTTTTATTTTTAAAGAGTATTTTTTTTTAAATTTATATATAGAGGCAAAAATAATTTATTTATATTTCTTCTTACTATTTTTTTAGTTTTTCTTTTATTAAGATTTCTCTTTCCAAAAAATATATATATTGTCCTTTTAAGAGGTATACTTATGTATAGTTTCTTTTAATTATATTTAAATTATTTTGTATAGAATATAGAAACTTTCAAAGATTATTAATTTGACTTTTTTTAAAGGAAATAAATTGGATAAGGAAACGATTTACAATTTTATAATAAATTTGGGTTACTTTTTTCATAGATCAGGGCGGGATTTTTAGATAAAGATAATTTACATTATTTAAACCTAGTTTAAGATATGTTTTGTGTTTTTCAATTAATAATCAGATTAGTTAATCTAAAGATAAATTGATTCTAATGTTTATCCTCTTTGATGTTTTTAACTACAAGATTAAACTTCGTAGTGTTGCCATACAAAACAGCAGAAATGTCACTGTTTGTTATCAAAATAATACATGTTTTAGAAAAAAAGAAGAATGGTAAGTGTAACATGAAAATTAATAAAAACTTAAATTTGACACAAAAATAATGTATTTTTAAAGGTCCTTAAGTTTTACTATATTTTTAACATAAAAATTTATTATTTTTTTGCTCAGCTGTCCACAATTTTGCATTCTTTGCAAAAGTTTAAACCACCTCCATTGGGCGCTTAAACTAGTAAACAAAATTAACTAACTGAGTACTCAAAAACAACTTTGGAGGATTCATTATAATTTAATTTGTTTTATTAATATTATTGTTATTGTTTTAAATGTTTATTTAACATTTTTCCAAAAAATTTCATTTCACAAAAGTAATATTTGCAAAAAACAGCTGTTTATTGTTTATGTTTTTAAGTGAAAAGTTGACAATACCGACAAAGTTAATTAAACATAAATCCATAACTGAAAAACACAATCATCAATTAAAGACCGCCTAATTTATTACGAGTTTAATGTAAGTTTAGTCTAGTTTAACTAGAGTAGTAAGAAATCCGCTCTGAGTGTTATTGATCACTTAAACATAAGTTGTAAGTGAGACAAAACAATTTACAAAAGCAAAAAAAAAAAAAAAATTTGGAAGAACAAAAACTTAACATTTTAAGTAAATAGCAATTTTTTGATTTGTTTTATAAATATTATTGTTTTAAATATTTATTTAACATTTTTTCAAAAATTTTCATTTTATAAAAGTAATATTTGCAAAAAACAGCTGTTTATTGTTTATGTTTTTAAGTGAAAAGTAGACAATACTAACAAAGTTAACTAAACTTAAATCCATAACTGAAAAACACAATCATTGATTAAAGTCTGCCTAAATTTGTTACGAGTTTAATGTAACAACAAGTTAAGTCTAGTTTAACTAAAGTAATAAGAAAACCGCCTTAAGTTGTTAAAATCTGATCAACTTTTTCTATAGAAAAGTTATTTATATTTGATCACATCTTCTTTTTACTAGAGTAGTAAAAAATACGCCCTAAGTTATCTAAATCTGATCAACTTTTTCTATAGAAAAGTTATATATAATTGATCAGATCTTTTTGTAGAAAAGATGTCTGATTATGATTAACTTTTTTACGCACAATTTTCTCTTTCCCAGAGTAATTTTTCAATAGAAATGTAGTCAACTTTTTGTAGAGAAAAGATCAAGATCGAAAGATCAACTTTTTCTATATAAATCTGATAAAATTTTTCAATAGAAATGTTGTGTGAATCGGATTAACTTTTTCTATAGAAAAGTTGTGTGAATCAGAATAGCTTTTTCTATAAAAAAGTTGTCTTAATCAGATCAACTTTTAGTTTAAAAAGGTTGGTTTAACTTTTCCTATAGAAAAGTTGTCTGGTCAACTTTTTCTAAACAAAAGTTAACTATATAAGATCAATATTTATATACAGATTTTCAGAATCAGATGAACTTTATGTATTGCAAAATTATTGAAATTATATGAGATTTAATTTAATTGAAAACTTATCTTAATCAGGTCAACTTTTTTCCATTTCCTTATCCATTTAAATTCCTTTTTGTATTTGCTATTTTTTTGTTTAATTATACTAAAAATGTTAAATTTGTACCCTACATACTTACTAGTTTACACATACAAAATACTTAAAGCGTTCAAATTTTTTTCTTAAGTTTAATACAAAACAATACGATTAGTATTCGACTAGTAATATCCAATTGTTTTGGGTTTTTTTCTGTTTTCTTAAATTCATCAATCCCTTGTTAAAGCCACTTTTGAAAACCATTGCTTTTGTTTAATAAATATCCTAAAAAGAAGGATAACATACTGCTGTCCCACACAAGAGTCTAAAGTATTTCGCAGGCATTCGAGTGCATACGATGTGAGTGTCGACCATTGGAGGAGTGTGGTGTATAGCCTGAACAGCAGGGATGTATGGAAGCCGTATGACGGGCATGACTAAAACTTTGACTTGTGCTGATTTTGGTGGAGGAGGAGGGTTCATGTACATGATGACAGGGGGCATGATGCATGGTGGGGGCGTGACCATGACTGTGCCTAAAGTAAAGAGAAAATTTTTTAGGATTTTCAACAGATATAAAACTTAAAAACTTACCCATGACTGCATATATTGGAATCTGATATTGAATTTGCCATATGTCTGGGAGGTGGTGGTAAAAACAGTGGACAACCTCCTTCCATATCCATGTCATCTTCACCATGTCCCTGACCCTGTATACGATCACCGAAAACATCATGTATTCTCATGGAGTGTGAAGTTTTCATTTGTTGTTCACTCTCTGTGACCTCTTCGATCATCTTATCCAATTTCTCTATAGCTTTAGTTTGTTTGGCCGCTAGAAAAGCTTTACGCGCTGCCTTAGACATAGGCAACGGCGCTGACATTGAGCGTATGGGTGGCGGTGAATGCATTGATATTGATTCTTTGGAGGTGGAACGGCTGTCAGTAAATGCCAATTTCTTTTCACAGGTTTGCTGCAGTTGTTTTTGTTGTTGCAAGTGTTTTTGTTTCATTTGTTGCTGCACCTTCTTTTGTGGACATACGGCGACTGGGGTGGGAGCAGTTGTGACCATAGCAGGACGAGTTTTCTCCAGTTTTTCTTGTGGTGTTGTGACATTTGTAATCCTAGGCGAAAATGTTATTTTTCTAATTAGAGTTATCAATATAAGAAAGAGAGAGGGAGAGAGACAGAGAATGAGAGAAAGAAAGAATGGAAAATGCAATTAAGTGAAAGAGATAGAAAAAGTGAGTAAAAAATTATAAAAGAGAAATTGTGGTTATAAGAGAAAGATAAATGGGATGCATTTTAAAATATTTGAAAACTCTTCTTTTCTCTAAGAAAAAGTTGCTCCGATTCAAAGAACTTTTCTATAAAAAAGTAGCTCTGATTCAGACAAATTTTCTAGAGCAAAAGTCGCCCGATTCAGACAAATTTTTTACAGCAAAATTAATCCGATTTAGACAACCATTTAATAGAACATTCTTATCCGATACAGATAATTTTCAAGATCTATTAGTTAGTAGAACATTTTTAATTAAAATATAATTAAATTATTTGAAAAATCCAAAGAAGTGTTAAAAATCATGCTTTAAACTCAATCAGAACATTTGGAAATAAAAAAAAACAGAACGCTCTCAACTTCAGAACTTACTTTCCACCTTTCAAAACGTTATTCAAATCTAGACAAAATAAAACCTCTCCAAAGAATTGTGATCAAACTTCCTTATACTTGCTTTCATACCTGGTTTTTTTCACTTTCTCCACCGTTAGACTGGATGTTGATGATGAGGACTTCATATTGTAATTATCACGAGCAGGTGCTGTTGATGGTGGGGTAGTCTGATCCATGGCGGCCAATTCTTCGGGAGTAAATTGATCGGGATTATTGGGTCGTGGTTTAGAAGGAGCACTACCAATGCGAAACGGTGGTATAGGACTACAGGGACACTGTGAATTATTTGCCAAAGAACTGCGGGATATTTGTAAATCTTCCAAGAACTCTTCGGTGTCTAGGATGAGCGAACCAAAGACATCACTAGGTGAACGCATGAATACATGACCTGTAGAATTAGATCGAGATTCTCGTCCTTTTTCCTGTGACACCGTGCTGCCACCATAAAGTGAACGTACCGGTGAGTTTGCTATACTGCGGCGGGCAACATCTTTGAAAGTTACGGGGGAATAAATGCGACTGCGATCTTCTGTGAGAGAAGAGGCATTCATGGAATTATCGACAATAACTTCTGTAGGATTTTGTACTGCAACAGCCTTAGAGACAGGGGGTATTTCCTTGGCTACCACTGTGCTGGGTGCCGGCATTATAGCCTTGGGCACTGACTTTGTAGCTCCAATTAAGGCTGTTGAAGCCGAAGATGTCGCTGGAGGATATGCTGATAGTGGATGCACTTGAGCCATGGACAATTGCAATGGTTTACGATGTTCCCGCTCATCCAGCCAATAGGTTTTCATTGTTCCCTTACCCTTAACATCGATCTCACCACGTTCTGTAAGTCTATAGTTCGGTCCCAAAAACTCTTTTGTTGATTCGGATACATGCACTTTCATGGCCATACTCGTCGACTCCATGCGCGAAGCCGTATTTACAGAATCACCAAACAGACAATATCGTGGCATTTTAAGACCCACAATACCAGCTACCACAGCACCGGAATGTACACCTACGCGTATACGTAAATGTTGACCCGTTGAGGGATCTTTTAAATCTGTGATGGCATCAACCATGTCCAAGGCCATATCGCATACTTTTTCAGCATGATTTGGATCTTTTTCTGGAGCTCCAGCCACAACCATATAAGCATCACCAATAGTTTCGACTTTATAGACGGAATTACGTTCGGTTAGTGTGTCAAAAATGGAATACATGGCATTTAACATGGAAACGACTTCCATGGGTGTGATGCGACTGCAAATTTCTGTGAAAGTCACAACATCCGAAAATAATATGGAAACACAATCAAACATCTGGAATCAAAATGAGAAAACGGGGAGAGATGAACTTTTGACATAAAAATTGAATTGGAACTAAGGTAGAATCGAACTAGAACTGAATTAGAACTAAACTAGAACTGAACTAGAACTGAACAAGAATTGAACTAGAACTGAACTAGAACTGAACTAGAACTGAACTAGAACTGAACTAGAACTGAACTAGAACTGAACTAGAACTGAACTAGAAGTGAACTTGAACTAGAACTGATGAAGAGCTGAACTAGAACTGAACTGGAACTGAACTAGAACTGAACTAGAACTGAACTAGAACTGAACTAGAACTGAACTAGAACTGAACTAGAACTGAACTAGAACTGAACTAGAACTGAACTAGAACTGAACTAGAACTGAACTAGAACTGAACTAGAACTGAACTAGAACTGAACTAGAACTGAACTAGAACTGAACTAGAACTGAACTAGAACTGAACTAAAACTGAACTAGAACTGAACTAAACTAGAACTGAACTCAACTGGAAAGAAAAAATCTTTTCCTCTTACCTCACACGTATCTATTGGATTCTCTCCTCTTCTCAAACGATCCGCCACTTGTTTCGGTATCATCTGATACAGTAACTCATCTGTTCTGCGCATTTCTTCATCCAGTTTTCTCATCGATTCTTCTAACTTTTTCGACTTTTGCTGCTCCTGATCCAAGGCCAATTTCAATTCGACCGATTGTTGTGTACCCGCCAACATGAGATCTCTGAAAAACGAGGTAAGTATTAATTTCAAGACTAAATAGTTACAAATCTTCAAAATTACCTGCTGAAATCATGCATTGACAAATCGTTAATGTACAAACCCGTCGTTATGAGAGAATTCAAATCCGGCATAACAGGAGTGCCTAAAAACATAATCATTCTCCAATTTTCCATATAAACCATTTGACCTAAATAAATGGGAATAATTTTGTAAATGTTTACGATGAACTAGAGAGCTGTAAACTAACCTTTTAACCTTAATGATTTCTCTGATTCTGAACCATCTTCATGTAATATCAATTCATTTGATTTCTGTTCATCGTCTTTATCGGTTACCGGGTCAACCGTTACCAATTCAAATATATTATTTGTTCTATTTAAAATCTATATGAGGAAAATATAAAACACATACATTCACAAGGAAAAACAATGACTAAAGAAATTCAATTACAATGTGTTAATATTGTATGTGTGTGTGAAAAGGACTTTCGTTAAGTGTTAGGGTTCTAATGGTACACTGCTCTATAATGCATAAATACGTTAATAAGGTTTACTGAACTATGTACACAAATTAATTGTTTTCATTGAATAGAATGGCAATAGAAATGAATGCAGAAGGAAAGTTAGAAAGCATTAAACCAATTAGCAATAGAATACTGCTGGCAGGCTGGCTGCCAGTATTGAATGTGTGAGTATTTGTTAAGGTTAAAAGAAATTTTAATATCGGTAAGAATTGTGGTTTCGTCAGGTGATGTTAGTTAGAAAAACACTGTTTTCAGAAAGAACTTTAAATAATAACTATAACTAAACTAGAAATGATCCAGTGGAGATCTAGAACTGATCAAAAACTAAATAAGAACTATTTCTCGATCATGATTTAATTATGGTCAGATCATGATCAGTTATTAATATAGATCTGATCCAGATCAGACCAGAAACTAATACAAACTTAAGTAAAGCTGAAGTAGAAATGGTCTAGAACTGAAATAGAACTTAGGAAGAATTGATCTGGAACAAATCTAGAAAAGAAATTGGAATCGATCTTGAATTAAATTAATCATGAACTTAACAAGGACTAAAAATTACTAAAAACATGTTTGTTGCATTCTACTCTTGGAAACTCTCTCTCGATCATGATTTGGATCAAAAACTAATACAAACTTAGGCAAAGCTGAAGTAGAAATGGTCTAGAATTGAAAAAGAACTTATGAAGAATTGATTTGGAACAAATCTAGAAAAAAATTGGAATCGATCTTGAATTGAACTAATCATGAACTTAACAAGGACTAAAAATTACTAAAAACATGTTTGTTGCATTCTACTCTTGGGAACACTCTCTCGATCATGATTTAATTATGGTTAGATCATGATTAGATCTATATAGTTATTAATATAGATCTTATCTAGATCAGATCAGAAACTAATACAAACTTAGCAAAGCTGAAGTAGAAATAGTCTAGAACTGAAAAAGAACTTATAAAAAATTGATCTGGAACAAATCTAGAAAAAAATTGGAATCGATCTTGAATTAAACTAATCATGAACTTAACAAGGACTAAAAATGACTAAAACCATGTTTGTTGCATTCTACTCTTGGAAACAGTGTTTCTAACATTACAATGCAGCAATGTTATTTGGTGTTCTGTGTATGTATGTGTGTGTGTGTTTGTAAGTGTATGTATATCTCGAAAACTTACCGTTTGAAATTTAAAGGCAATTAAAGGACGAACTAGATCGAACCATGCTGTGATTTTTTTACCCAATAACTCTGGCAATATGACCATTAATGAATTTCCAATGCTACGAACAACCATGTCAGCACTAAGGACAAAATGAACAAAAAATAAAATTTTTGCATTACAAAGACAAATGTGTTGTGATGATGTCAACAGGGACCAATAACTCCATGATGATGATGTAGAATACAGGAATGAATGAATAAACAAGAAATGCGGGTTTGGATGAGGATGACAATGCTGTTGATACTACTGCCACTTACCCAAACACAATACAAAATGGAAAAATCTCAAATAACACATGTGCACTAATTGGCAAATGTTTCTCTTCGCGTGTCATGGCCAACGAGGCCAGTGTAAAGGCTCGATTATCGAATGTCAACTGAAATGTTACATGCACCGTATCGAATAGTATTTCCTCGCGCACCAGTTCTATATGCATTTCTTTGTGATAGAAATAACGTGCCACCTCACGTATCTGTCCCATTGTATAGTAGACAAAACCACGTCGTTTCGAGCGATAGTGTAGGGTTAATCCTTGCTTAGTTTCATTTTCACATATGAACGAAGGTGCACGCATGCGGGGATAGGAGAATTTCAAATATTCATGTAAATTATCGAGGCCATTGAGAAAGTCACGCATATGACGACCGAGTACGGAGAGTACACGATCATAACCATATTGTCCAACAAAGCCGACAAAATAGACGCCCATTTGATCCATGAATTCACGTTCGGAAACGCCGAGTACCTGTACATAGAGAAGAATGATAGAAACATAACTTTTAGTATGAGTTTGTTATAAGTTCGGGAGACGGCACCCTTGATTCGGTTCAGTTTATGTTACAGTTCAGTTCTAGTTCAGATCTAGTTCAGTTCTAGTTCAGTTCTAGTTCAGTTCTAGTTCAGTTCTAGTTCAGTTCTAGTTCAGTTCTAGTTCAGTTCTAGTTCAGTT
>NC_060952.1:92426718-92428822 GCF_022045245.1 Lucilia cuprina | reverse complement strand
TAGTTCAGTTCTAGTTCAGTTCTAGTTCAGTTCTAGTTCAGTTCTAGTTCAGTTCTAGTTCAGTTCTACTTCAGTTCTAGTTCAGTTCTAGTTCAGTTTTAGTTCAGTCTTTATTAAACAGTTAAATTGAAACAGAAGAGACATTTAAAGAAAACGTAATTGAAATTATTTATTGGCAATTATGTCGTAAACTGTTCTTTTGTTAATAAAAAAATATTTCAATTTCAAAAGAAATTATGATTTGCCATCCAGTGTGGGTATTGAACTTTTTTTGTAATCTAAACATTTACTCTCACCCACAGCACGTCGTAATCACGTGTGATATAAACGTTTTTTTTTTTTAATTCCCAACATTAATGTGATAGTGAATATTAATGCGTTTGTTGAGTGTTGAATATGTAGTCAAACACCATCAGATCAAACCGGCAGAAGACATATCACATCTTTGTGGTGTAATTAATAGGAAAATTATTTACATTTAATTATTTATTCCATTTGATTCAGTTTTATTTATATGATAAAACATTAAAAAATTTTGTTCACGAACATTTTATATTGTTGGAAAATGATGTGTTTAATGTATTGGCAGGGGATCAGTTAAATAATTTGTTAATTTAATGTGCGAATAAATTATAATAAACAGGAAATAATTTAAACAATTTGCAAATAATTAAATTAAATAAATAGTTCTTTTAAGAGCCATAATTAATCAAGCGTATAAACAAATTTTAAATTTAAATATGAGAGGAATAAATTCATTCACAACAAATTAATTCTTTAAAATACATAAATGTGTATAAAAATAGAAATCATAAATCTAAGTTTATTGTAAAATTGCCTTTTGCTCTAGCGCAAACAGATATCATTTTATGACATTTACTTTTCAATATATTATCTTTTAATAGGATTTAATTATACTCCAGATAACCATAAATTGATAGAGCAGAAATATATAAAATCCTCTCTGTCCTTTTTACCTCCTACTAACTTTATGACACATATAATTTTTCTGTTTTTCCTAAGATTAACGTTATCGTTTCGAGGCGATTGCTGGTATCGAAAATAACATAAACTTTTATTAAAAACAGATAAAACTTCTTAAGAAATGATTGATAGCAAACAAAATGTATAGCGAGTGTATGTAGAAGATGTGTGTGTTATTACCAGCAGTTTAACATCATTATCCAAATGACTTCTGCACACTTCAGTTATAAGTAGCATATTCATATAAAAGGCGACAAGGTCAAGATGTTAAGGACCTACTAAATATAATACTAAATCATAATTATATTAAGAAGTTGAACAAAATCTACTAACAGTCAAGTTATACTAATAAATAAGGAGGAATTTAAGAAAATAAATATGTTTTCGACCACATACAAATTGGAATCAAAATTTATCCATAAATATAGTTCACTTCTAGTTCAGTTCAAGTTCTAGTTCAGTTCAAGTTCTAGTTCAGTTCTAGTTCAGTTCTAGTTCAGTTCTAGTTCAGTTCTAGTTCAGTTCTAGTTCAGTTCTAGTTCAGTTCTAGTTCAGTTCTAGTTCAATTCTAGTTCAGTTCTAGTTCAGTTCTAGTTCAGTTCTACTTCAGTTCTAGTTTCGTTCTAGTTCAGTTCTAGTTCAGTTCTAGTTCAGTTCTAGTTCAGTTCTAGTTCAGTTCTAGTTCAGTTCTAGTTCAGTTCTAGTTCAGTTCTAGTTCAGTTCTAGTTCAGTTCTAGTTCAGTTCTAGTTCAGTTCTAGTTCAGTTCTAGTTCAGTTCTAGTTCAGTTCTAGTTCAGTTCTAGTTCAGTTCTAGTTCAGTTCTAGTTCAGTTCTAGTTCAGTTCTAGTTCAGTTCTAGTTCAGTTCTAGTTCAGTTCTAGTTCAGTTCTAGTTCAGCTCTAGTTCAGTTCTAGGTCAGTTCTAGGTCAATTCTAGTTCAGTTCTAGTTCACTGAACTAGAACAGTTCTAGTTCAGTTCTAGTTCGGTTCTAGTTCAGTTCTAGTTCAGTTCGAGTTCAGTTCTAGTTCAATTCTAGTTCAATTCTAGTTCAGTTCTAGTTCAGTTCTAGTTCAGTTCTAGTTCAGTTCTAGTTCAGTTCTAGTTCAGTTCTAGTTCAGTT
>NC_060952.1:92416580-92426618 GCF_022045245.1 Lucilia cuprina | reverse complement strand
ACTCAACAAAACTAACTGTTATTTAGAAATATATCCTTTTCCCAAATTTACCGAGGATCGGCCCATATTTGACCTATATAAAGCCTCATTAAGAAATTTTAGTTTTTTTTATCAATAACAGGCTTAAATATTTTGGAATTATGGTAATATTCAACATAAAAGTTTCTTTACAAAAAATAAAAATTTTATAAAAGTAAAAATTGTAAAAAAATATACTCATGGTGTAGGGTATCATATGGTCGGCCATGCCCGACTATACTTTCCTACCTGTTTTCTATGAAAAATATATGAATAGTTATGAAAATTATAATATTGCAGCTATTTTCTATAGAAAATATGGGAATAGTAAGGAAAATTAATATTTAGCATCTATCTTCTATAGAAAATGTATAAATTGTTAAGAAAGTTATAATATAGCAGTGATTCTCTATAAAAAAAAATGTAAATATTTTATAAAATTACTATATAGCAGTGATTCTCTATAGAATATATAGGAATAGTTTAGAAAATTATTGTATAGCAGCAATTTTCTGTGGAAAATATATGAATAGTTATGAAAATTATAATATAGCAGTGATTTTCTTTGGAAAATATAGGAATAGTTAAGAAAATTACTATATAGCTGCAAAATATGTGAAAATTAAGAAAATTATAATATAGCAGCATTTTTTCTATAGAAAATAAATGAATATTTAAGAAAATAATAATATAGCAGCGATTCTCTATAGAAAATATATGAATAGATAAGAAAATTATAATATTACAAATATACTCAATAGAAAATATAAGAATACTTAAGAAAATTACTATATAGCAGCGAATTTCTATAGAAAATATATGAATAGTTATGAAAATTACAATATAGCAGCGTTTTTCTATAGCAAATGTATGAATAGTTATGAAAATTACAATATAGCAGCGTTTTTCTATAGCAAATATATGAATAGTTATGAAAATTACAATATAGCAGCTATTCTCTATAGAAAATATAGTAATAGCTAAGAAAATTATAAAATAGCAGCGATTTTTTATAAAAAATATATGAATAGTTAAGAAAAATACCAAATAGCAGCGATTGTCTGTTGAAAATATAAGAATATTTAAGAATGTTATAATATAGCAGCGATTTTCTATAGGAAATATATGAATAGTTCATAAAATTACAATATAGCAGCGTTTTTCTATAGCCAATGTATAAAGAGTTAAGAAAATTATAATATAGCAGTGATTCTCTATAGAAAATGTAGGAATATTTGAGAATATTACTATATAGCAGCTATTTTCTATATAAAATATATGAATAGTTCAGAAAATTACAATATAGCAGCGTTTTTCTATAGCAAATGTATGAAGAGTTAAGAAAATTATAATATAGCAGTGATTCTCTATAGATAATGTAGGAATAGTTGAGAATATTACTATATAGCAGCTATTTTCTATAGAAAATATAGCAGTAATTAAGATAATTATAATATAGCAGGGATTTTCTATAGAAAACATACGAATAGTTCAGAAAATTACAATATAGCAGCGTTTTTCTATAGCAAATGTATGAAGAGTTAAGAAAATTATAAGATAGCAATGATTCTCTATAGAAAATATAGGAATAGTTATGAAAATTTGTATATAGCAGCGTTTTTCTATAGAATATATAGAAATAGTTAGGAAATTTACAATATAGCAACGATTTTCTATAGAAAATATATGAATACTTAAGAAAATTACTTTATAAATGCGATTTTTTATAGAAAATATAGTAATATAAAGTAAAAAATTTCCATTGGCCAAAATTTGCCAACTGTAGCTCACTTTAAACAAAAACAATTTTAGAACTGATTGAAATAAATAAATTAAATAACTAAAAGTGAAAAACTAACAAACAATTGTTTGTTTGCAGACATAATATTTTTTTTTTTTTGCATTTTTAAAAACAACAAATTATTTTATAATCTAGCTAATAAAAAAAAAAGAAAAACTAAAATTAAAATTGAGTCATTTGCTGAAATAGTTTAAAGAAAAAAAAATATAAACAAAATGTAGATAAGTATTTAAACGTTTTAATATAAATCAAAATAACAGAAAAAAAATATAAACAAAATGTAGATAAGTATTTAAACGTTTTAATATAAATCAAAATAACAGAAAAAAAAACAAATAAAAATGAACACTTTATGAAAAAAACAATTAATATTGCAATGAATATGGCAAGTGTCAGGCAAATTAATTAAGTTTTTGTTAGTTTTTTTTTTCTTTTTTTTTTGTTAACTGTAATTTATATAAATGACTTTTGACTAATAATAAACCTTGAAACTGGCATAAACTTGTAATTTTTGACCAAAAAAAAAAAAAGAAAAATAGAAAAAAAACTTGTCAGACAAAAAATTTTGTTTTCATTTAGATAAATGTTTTATGACTAGCAGCTGTACTATGGAAGTCTTATAAGTTGTAAAGGGGACAAAAGTCAATATTACACTTTAATTATAAAAACACATTTGCTATATAGTAAATCATTCTTAATCCTTTATATTTCTTCTATAACAATTGTTAAATTCTGAATAGAGTTATTAACTTCAAAACTAACTTCTGTTAAAACATATGAAACAAACTGTCAACTGCTTGCTTTTAATTGACACTTACAAGAGAAAAAACAATTTTCATGAAATAAAGAAAAATTTTAACATTCTTCATATTTTCCATAAGTTTTTTGGTATTTTTCTTTTTCATCAAGCTTTTCATCTTGTCATAAATAACTATAAAAATAACTTTTTGTTTCTTTTATGGTCTTCATTTTTTTCTGGCTACCAACCTTATTCACATTTTCATTTTACAGTTTAAACCTTCAGCAGTATATCTGATACTTCAACAGCCAGGACTGACTAGCACAATGTGTTTATGTCATGAAAAATTTTATGTTTAACTTAAGTTTTTCTTAAAAAAAAAAAAACAAAAAAAAGAAAATGAAAATAAAATGAACAAAACACGACAAGGTCGATCAGATAAGAATGATAGAAAGATTTATCTTTGTTTTTATTTCTTCTTCTTAAGAGTTCATTTTTGGTTTTTAAAATATTAAGATTTTCTATAAATAATAGAGGAATTGTAAAGAAAATTTCATAGAATAGCATAGAAAATATATGAATAGTTAAAAATATTATAATATAGCAGCAATTTCCTAAAGAGAATATAGCTATAGCATAGGAAATTACTATATAGCAGTTAATTTTTAAAGAAAATATATGAATAGCATAGAAAATTTCTATATAGCAGAGATTTTCTAAAGAAAATATGGGAATAGCTAAAACAATTTCAATATAGCAGCGATTCTCTAAAGAAAATATATGAATAGTTAAGAAAATTATAATATAGCACTGTTTTTTGTAAAGAAAATACAGGAAAAGTAAAGAAAACTACTAAAAATATAGCAGCGAATTTCTATAGAAAATATATGAATACATAGTTAAGAAAATTATAATATAGCAGCGATTCTTTGTAAAAAATATGAGAATAGCTAAGAAGATTATAATATAGCAGCGATTTTTTATACAAAATACATGAATAGTTAAGAAAATAACAATATAGCAGCGATTCTCTATAGAAAATATTGTAAACGTTCAGGAAATTAAAATATAGCAGCGATTTTCTATAGAAAATGTACGAATAGTTAAGAAAATTATAATATAGCAGCTATTCTCTATAGAAAGTATATGAATAGTTAAGAAAATTACTATATAGCAGCGATTCTCTACAGAAAATATAGGAGTAGTTAGGAAAATTAAAATATAGCAGCTATTCTGTAAAGAAAATATAAGAGTACTTAAGAATATTACTATGTAGCAGCGAATTTCCATAGAAAATATATTAATAGCAAAGAAAATAATATAGCAAAGATTCTTTATAGAAAATATATGAATAGTTAAGGAAATTATAATATAGCAGTGATTTTCTATAGAAATTATAGGAATAGTTAAGAAAATTTCAATAAAGCAGCGATTCTTTAAAGAAAATTATAGAAATAGTTAAGAAATAACAATATAGCAGCGATTCTCTACAGAAAATATAAGAATAGTTAAGAAAATTACTAAATAGCAGCGATTTTCTATATAGTAATACCTAAAAAAAACTACCATATAGCAGCGATTCTCTTTAGGAAATATAGCAATAGTTAAGAAAATTATAATATAGCAGCGATTCTTTGTTAAAAATATAAGAATAGTTAAGAAAATTATAATATAGCAGCTATTCTCTATAGAAAATATAGTAATAGCTAAGAAAACTACCACATAGCAGCGATTCTCTTTAGAAAATATAGCAATATTTAAGAAAATTATAATATAGCTGCGATTCTCTAAAAAAAAGTATAGAAATAGTTAAGAAAATTATAAAATAGCAACGATTTTCTAAAGAAAATATATGAATAGCTAAGAAAATTAATATATAGTAGCGATTCTCTATAGATAATATATGAATAGTAAGGAAAATTTACAAAATTGCAGGGATTTTCTATAGAAAATATAGGAAATTTGAAAAAAATACATTAAGTCGTGGAAAATATTTTCACTTAACCGAAGGACATTTTTTCTCTCATTTTATTTATTCTTTATTGAATATTTCTTATATAGATATTTACAACAAGTATTAAAATCTTAACCTAAATTATAACTAACGTTGTTATTGCCGATGCAATTTCAAGCAAAGTTCTCGATTATCTGGCAAAATCCAATGTTTTCGTTCTTCTCAGTCGTCTATGACCCTCAAATGACAGCAACTCCCTGGCAAGGGGATTTGGGTGATCCATAAGTTTCGGCAAGTAGGTTAAACAAGAGGATTTTATCTCCTCGCATATTATGGGGACATTAAGATATGAATATTACTATTGCGAATGTACCACGGAGCACCTGTTATTGACCTTAACAGTGCTGACTGCTTTCTTTGTAATTTTTCAACATTAGATAAGGAAGCTGTTCCCCACAATTGAATGCCGTATAGCCAAGTCTAGAGCTGACCGTTGTCCAATTAGCCAGTGACTTTAATTTTATTTGTGTAACCTTGGCTTTAATGTGGTGAGTCCATGTTAAAAGGCGATCAAGGTGGATGCCCAGATATCTGACATGGCTTTGTTTAGGGTTTTATAAATCGACTTTCAAATGATTAAACAATCGACTTTTTGTCGAAAAAAGTCGAAAAGTCGAAGTCGACTATTTTGTTCCAAAAAAGTCGATAACTCGACTATCGTCTGTGAAAAAAGTCGACTTTGTTAATAAAAGTCGAAAAGTCTGAAAGTCGAAAAAACTCGATAAGTCGAAAAAAGTCGAAGAAAGTCAAAAAAGGTCGAAAAGTCGTAAAAAGTCGAAAAGTCCAAAAAAGTAGGAAAAGATCGAAAACTCGAAAATTTTAGAAACAAGTCAAAAATTTTCGAAAATTTTAAAAAAGTGGAAAAGTCGGAAAAAATCGAAAACTTGAAAATTGTAGAAAGTCAAAAATAGACGAAAATTTAAAAAAAGTGGAAAAAAATCAAAAATTCTAAAATAGTCGGAAAAACTCGAGAAAAGTCAAAAAATAGTCGGAAAAAAGTCGAAAGTAGTCAAAAAGTCAAAAAAATCGAAAAGTCAAAAAAAGTCGAAAATTCGAAAAAAAATCAAAAAGTCGAAAAAAATCTAAAAGTCGAAAAGTCGACTATTTATAAAATACTTATAGTCGAAAAGTCTAAAAGTCGACTTTTAATTAAATGAAAAAGGCCAAAAAATCGACTTTTCATAAAATGCAAAAAGTCGAAAAGTCGACTTTTAGCTAAATGAAAAAAGTCGAAAAGTCGACTTTTCGTTTCAACTATAGAACCCTAGCTTTGTTTAGGATTATTTATATTGTTTATCTGTACGGGAGTACAATTTTCTCGTCTTAAAGTAAATGTAACGTGAGTACATTTTGTTGCATTGACCTTTATTTTCCATTTGTCCAACCACTTTTCCAATTCGCCGATGTGAAGCTGGAGTTGCTCAGAAGCTATTGAAGGGTTATCATGTATGCTTACAAAAGCGGTATCATTCTCAAATGTAGATGTGTGAGTCAGTGCGCTCGTTGGCATATCTGCAGTATATAAAATATATAGGAACGGACCTAGAATACTTCCCTGGGGTACTTCAGCAGATATTTTTCGACATGAAGAGATCACATCCTTAGATCTGTTTTGAAAAGAATTTTGTGTATTAGTTCATCGTGCCAGACTTTATCGAAAGCTTGAGAAATATCTATCAATAATTGCTTGGTCTCGAAGGCCTTCCGAATAAGAGTAGTTATTCGATGTACCTGTTCTGTGCTGTGCTTTCTTCTGAAACCAATAATACGGACGGTATGATGTCACTTGAGTGACATCTTTTACCGGTTTTGGTATCATAATAATTCGGATATTTTCCATGAGGCAGAGAAGTATCCAATACGTAGCATTGAGTTAATGAGTTAACATGATTCTAAAAATTTGATTGTTTACATAAAAAAACCTATTAAGAAACCAATTTAATCAAACCGTAAGCAACTTTCCTTACTTTGCCTAAAAAATTATAACAAAAGAACATCACTACTATTTTAGCATTAGACAAAACTTAATAAAAATTCTAATTTGATTTGAATATTTTTATTTACGTCATTATAACGCTCAAATTAACAAAAATATCCTGTTATTATTTTCTTTTTTTTTTGTTTTTGTTCTAACACAATTTTCTTGTTAATTTATATTATTTTAAGTAGCGTTTGTTATGAATCCACAATATATCTTCTGATTTGCCATAAATAAACATTTTTTTTAATGACCAATTGTGGTTATTTTCATCATCAGCAATCTCTTCTCTTCTAAAAGGTTTCATTCATTGAAACAAAATTTAAAAAAAAATTCCAAAAAGTGAAAAATAAATTTACGTTTTACTATTGGTTGTTTGTATTAAATTTAATACAAATTATGAAAGAATAAATTTTGAAAATCGTTGTCGTTGCCAATTTTATTGTTTTTGGTTGATATAAAAACAACAAGTGTTTTTAAGATTTTGACAAGTTTTTACGTTTAAAAATATTTATTGTTGATTTTTTTAAACACATTTTAAGAAAACCTTTTCATTTTATCTTTGCTTAAAAAGTGTAGGCGGTTGTAAAGTTATTTTTTTTTCTTTGGCTAATTTATAATATTAATTTTAATAATAAATTAAATGTTTATTGCATTCTTAAACAAAATCTTTATAATTACCTTGAAATTAATTTCATATTCCTAAATCAGCTTTTATAGTAAAGAAAACATTAATTAGACATTGCTTCATTTATTCGTTTCATTTACTTAATTACAATATTCGAATTTTATGTTTATGCGATTAATATGCAACACCATTGTTTGTGACTATCTTCTGTTGTGTTATAAAATACAAAATATATGTTGGTTGTAAATTAAACTGAAATAAATTTTCTTACTCTCAACGTTAATGAACTATTCATGGATGGCTGAAAGCAATAGATCTAAGTAACACCTTCACTTGTTTATTATCGTCTTAAAGACATGACGACTAACTATGCAATGTGTATGTGACGAATTTAAACTAAAGATTTGATTAGACAAGGAACAGTGGTATCTAAAGCAACATAAATTCATAATTTTAAAATAGAACTGAACCAAACTAAAATTAAAAAAGATCTAAATAAGAGTTGAATTAGACAGTATCGAACAATACTAGAACAGAACTAAAACTCAAACACCACTGAACTGAACTAGAACTGAACTAAAAGTAAACTAGATCTGAACTAGAACTGAACTGAACTGGAACTGAACTAGAACTGAACTAGAACTGAACTAGAACTGAACTAGAACTGAACTAGAACTGAACTAGAACTGAACTAGAACTGGACTAGAACTGAACTAGAACTGAACTAGAACTGAACTAGAACTGAACTAGAACTGAACTAGAACTGAACTAGAACTGAACTAGAACTGAACTAGAACTGAACTTGAACTGAACTAGAACTGAACTAGAAATGAACTATAACTTAACTAAAACTATTGACAAATGCTAAAATATTTACAAAAGTAATTCTAGGCGTATACTTTATAAATGATTTGGAACACATAAAATTAAGTATACGCATAGTGAATAGAAAACTGACCTAGAGCTGCACTAATACCGATGTTGAATAAAACTAAAACTGAACAGCAAAAAAACTAGAACTAAACTAGAGCTGTGGTACAATTGATCTAAAAATGAACTACAACTAAACTACTTAGACCATAACTATGACTGAACTTGAACTATTGCTGCTTCTCAACTACTGTTTTTCATCTGCACTTAATGTTCGAAGGACAAGATCTTAGAAGGACAATTTGATTGAATTTTCCTATAAAATAAACAGTTTCCATATTTAATGTCTATCACTCGCTTCATATATTATGCCAGACACATGGTTGATTGCATGCTCAGTATTAATGTAAAAGATAGTGTATAAAACACAGACACACACACACACTTATGTACGTATAGAAGTCTCAATAAACTGTAAACATACTTACACATTCATATAAATACCTACATATGCATGTGTGTATGAGTCTTTTCACATTCTTCATAAAAGTGACAAAGTACTTAAATGTAAACAAAATACTTTTTTTATTTTCTAGAGAAGCAATAGGAGGAAGAGAAAATTACTATAAATTTCATTTGCTTTATATGTGAAATGATTAGGTGATGTGTGTGTATGTGAAAAAGTATGAAAGCTAAGGAGAAAGTAGTATATGTTTGAGTAAATGTATTTAAAACTATAGAAATGGATGCTACAAGTCAATTACAATTCCAGTAGCATCCGGTCTTAGTTGATAAAAAGAAAAATGAACCAAATGAAATATAAAAATGAGAAACATCAGGGACATTGTTAAGGCTTCTTTCAGCTGAAATAAATATCGACTTTAATGATGACAATTCGTTGGCTAGAATTACAGACAAATGCATTCATCATACTCTATTGAATTAAAATAAGATCCAAAAAATGGAAAAATGCAATAAAATTGCAATATAATTTATTTAATTTTATAAATTAACTAGAACTGAAGTAGAATTGAACTAGAACAGAAATTTAAATTAAATTATTTTCTTAAATTATATTTTCAATTAAAATTAAAACCATAATCGTAAATTTTATTTATATACTTTATTATCTAAGATCAAATCCTTTAATTACTTATTTTCTCTATAATTTACAATTTCAAATCCTTTTTATGTTCTTTAGTCTCTAGCTGCAAAATTTTGTTTACCAATGAACATTTAATTCTCTTTAAGATTTTGGAAGTGTTGAAAAAATATATTTTATTATAGAATTTTTTAAATTAGTTATACTAAATATTAACGATACCAAAGGTATCCTCATGCTTTATAATTACTATGTTTATGATTTCCTCTCTTTCTCCTTCTTGAATATCAACAGCAACAATTTAGTGCATAAAAATGTATATTTGCTTTTTATCTCATTTGTTTTACTTGGCATAAAATGGCATGAAATTAAAAACAATTGACAATTTTTACACATAATAAAAAGAGATTTATTTGTTTGTTAATAAACTGAACAATAGAGCTCAACTACTAAAAATGTATTTAACTGCCAAGAGAGAGAGAAAGTCATACAAAGCAACTGAGTCAATTCATTTAAATTCAAGTGCAAACTAAGTACATACTTTAATGGAATTTTATTTTCAAAAAAAATACAAAAATAAAATAATACAATTAATGAGTCCTTGTTTTTTAATTAAAATTTGCAATTACATATTTAAATACAATAAAAACTAGAACAACAGCACAACCAGAGTCGGTGGGCAAAGGCTGCAATATACTTACATATAAACAAAAGTAACTCTAGACGTATACTTGATAAATAATGCGAGACAAATAAAATTAAGTATACGTATATTCAATATAAAACTGAACTAGAACTGAACTAGAACTGAACTAGAACTGAACTAGAATTGAACTAGAACTGAACTAGAACTGAACTAGAACTGAACTAGAACTGAACTAGAACTGA
>NC_060952.1:92415260-92416480 GCF_022045245.1 Lucilia cuprina | reverse complement strand
TCTAGTTCAGTTCTAGTTCAGTTCTAGTTCAGTTCTAGTTCAGTTCTAGTTTAGTTCTAGTTCAGTTCTAGTTCAGTTCTAGTTCAGTTCTAGTTCAGTTCTTGTTCAATTTTATTGTTTAAATTAATAATATTATTTATTATTTGATTTATTTTATATTGCATTTATAAATTCACCCCCGCATCTCCAGTAAAACAATTTTTTTTTTTCAAAAGCAAAATTTTAATAATTTTGTACAGCACGTGCCTAAAACTAAATAAATAATAAAATAATATGATTTAAAAGCTAAACAAATTATTTAATTGTTATTTAAAATTTTAAAACAAAACTTTTGGACACTTGTTAAACTAAAACCCAAAAATATAAATGAAAATAAAATTAAACCAAATACTGACATAATTTATTGTAAATTTTCGAAATGCGTTTTTAAAAAATGTTCAAGCACAAAAGTGCATTTTGCCATAATTCAAACCATTAAAAATGGAATTCAAATAAGAAAAATAATTTTAAAAACAAATAAATTTATATAAAAATTTTAAATGTTTTATTAACGAAATTTGCAAAATGAAAAGGAATTATTAAATTATATTGTCAGTTAGAATATTTAAAATAAATTTTCTATATTGTGTTTGGTGTAGTGGCTTTAAAACTTATAATGAAAATAAATGATCAAAATTAAAGGCAAACGAAGAGTAAAAACAATGTCTATGAAAATCAAAAAGAACACTTTTTAAAACATTTATAAAGTAATAGTAAAGAGTATATATTGTTTATAAACTTTATAAGAAATATAGAAATATATAGCTGACGGTATATACATAAATATTTTTTTTTTAAATAGAAATTAGTTGTTGTGTTTGGTTTTAAGAAATATTAGTTTGAAATTTTCAAAACAATTTAAAAATAAATATTTTGTTTAATAGTGACAGGAACACAGGAACACTAAAAACACCCTAATAATATACAATTCAAAGTTCTTTTAGGAATTTTTAATGAAATTATAATATAACAGCGATTCTCTATAGAAAATATAAGAAGAGTTAAAAAAATTACTATTTAGCAGTGATTCTCTATGGAAAATATATGAATACTTCAGATAATTACAATATAGCAATGTTTATACCCTACACCACTATAGTGGGGAGGGTATTATACGTTTGTGCTGATGTTTGTAACATACAAAAATATTGGTCCAATACCCACCTTAAAGTATACCGATC
>NC_060952.1:92411237-92415160 GCF_022045245.1 Lucilia cuprina | reverse complement strand
AGAACTGAACTAGAACTGAACTAGAACTGAACTAGAACTGAACTAGAACTGAACTAGAACTGGACTAGAACTGAACTAGAACTGAACTAGAACTGAACTAGAGCTGAATTAGAACTGAACAAAATGAGTTTAAGTTTTAAAACAAATTTCTTCTTTTTACAAATTACAAAATAATTGTAAAAACATATTTTCATTATAAAATTAATATTACTCATACGCCTGTAAGCACAAGCCGCTAAAAATAAACATATGTGTAAAATCCGAAATACTTGATAGATTTTCATAAAATTTCTAAATAAAATTTATAATAGAGTGAGAAAAAAACCTTTAAATGTTCCTAAAGCAGGGGATAAATCGAAACATAAATGAAAGGATAAATTAAAGAATTGTTTCTGCTTTATGATTCCAACTTTTTTCAGTTTTCTGTCTAGTTTATTAAAATTATTTAATAAAACATTTTTGTTTAAAAACAGACTAGAAAAGAAACCAAAAAAAAAATCACCTTCGTCATAAACTAAACAAATAAAAAAATACAAGATATTTTCATATTCATAGACATAATGAAGAAAATTAAAAATATATATAAATGTATGTACCCATATAGATTAATATAATATAAAAAGAAAACAAAATTCATACAAAAAAATATACAAATTTGTGTGATAGAGATGAGAAGAAATGTATAGAAGAACTTAGTAAATATAAAGTAAAATTAAGACATAAATGTATCTGATAACTAATAAACAGACAGTGGTTAAAAAAAGTGGAAATTACAGAACATTACCAAAAACGTATGTATTAACTATTTCTAAGATTTCGGAGTTTTTCAGTGATTTTAACTCTTTCTTAAATATTTGATATCTCAAGTTTTATAATTATCTTTTCAGTACTTTAGAATTTTTACATAGTTACTTCTATTACATGTCCACGATAAAATGTGAATATTTGTTAAAAAAAAATGCATGACTTTATGTGCTTTTTACACTCAAGGAAAGAAAATAATCTATTGATTTTTGTCAACAGTCTATAGTATGGTAAGTTTAACTCATTATGATGCCTAATCATAACAATGTTGGATTTCTTGCAAATCATTTCATAATGATTTCCGAAAACAAATCCAAGCACATTTTTCTCTGAGTGTATGTATTCCACATATGCAAGTGTATCTGCTTTAACTGACACAGTGTTTATTCAATGCTATTCTCACACTTTCTCACTCATTCATTTCTTGGTTAATGACGATGATAGACATGATAATGACGATTATGATGTGAATATTTTTTAATATGATTTTCTTTCTCTCATAAAGCTTCTTTTTCTTATATTTTTTCTGTTATCACATAAGCAACACACACACACACACACTCATATTTACATATTTATGTTTGTTTTCCTTTCAGCCTCCACATTCTGTTTTTATTGTTGTTTGCTTCTACTGCGAGTATGTGTATATTTTCTTATGTTGAAAAAAATACTGAAAATAACTTAAAAGCTTCTTTTTTTATAGACTAAAGCAAAAAAAATTTTGTATTATTGAATTTATTTTTGCTAACAAAAATTGCTTTAATATTTTGTTTAAATGTTTTTTTTTTTTTTTCATTTTTTGGTTGGTTTTGGAAATGAAGAAAAAATGAAATGAAAAGCGAAAAAAAAACAGAACACGTCAAATAAAAAGAAAATATATCAATAACTTGCAGTGGCTCAGAGTTACAAATGTGGTTAAGTTCTACATGGCGTATGAATAATTAATGATTAATCAGTACAAAAGCACTTGATCAAACTTAGAAAGAACTAGAACAGTACTAGAACAAAACTAGAACAGAAGTAGAAAAGAACTAGAACATATTTAGAACAGAACTAGAACAGAACTAGAACAGAACTAGAACAGAACTAGAACAGAACTAGAACAGAACTAGAACAGAACTAGAACAGAACTAGAACAGAACTAGAACAGAACTAGAACAGAACTAGAACAGAACTAGAACAGAACTAGAACAGAACTAGAACAGAACTTGAACAGAACTAGAACAGATCTAGAACAGAACTAGAACAGAACAAAACAGAACTAGAACAAAACTAGAACAGAACTAGAACAGAACTAAAACAGAACTAGAACAGAACTAGAACAGAACTAAAACAGAACTAGAACAGAACTAGAACAGAACTAAAACAGAACTAGAACAGAACTAGAACAGAACTAGAACAGAACTAGAACAGAACTAGAACAGAACTAGAACAGAACTAGAACAGAACTAGAACAGAACTAGAACAGAACTAGAACAGAACTAGAACAGAACTAGAACAGAACTAGAACTGGACTAGAATAGAACTAGAACTGGACTAGAATAGAACTAGAACAGAACTAGAACAGAACTAGAACAGAACTAGAACAGAACTAGAACAGAACTAGAACAGAACTAGAACAGAACTGGAACATAACTAAAACAGGACTAAAACAGAACTAAAACAGAAGTAGAACTAATTTAGGATTCAATTAAAAGAGTTATTGAATTGATCAATATTATTTGTAGCAATTTTTAAAATTTTCGTCCACTGTACGCTATTGAGATGCTTTCTTTTTCACCTTATTAATTGTGTGTAGATATTTGTTTAATGTTAAGTACATATACAGTTTGATACACAAACTTTTATATGTACGTATATAAAAAACGCACACTAAAACCCATATACATACATGTGAATGTACATATGTATATCTTGACATACAGACAAAAGTCATAAGTAAATGTATTTTAACACAGTAATAAGTTGTATTTAGTATTCATGATCATTTATTATGCGTGAGTACGAGAGTATATATTAGTTGTATGTATGTATAAGTGTTTTCTCACATGTACAGACATATGTATGAACATACATATTGGAATAAGTTCGAATACGTGCGAATGTGTTTGGGTATTTTCTACGCAAATGAACTTGAAAATTAATTGCTTTGAACAGTGTATGACATATTAAAATAGCAACAAAAACACTAACAACTAAAATAATAATGAAAAAAATAATTATAGCAATGAAATGAAAACCTACAAACAGACAGACATGCATATGTATAAGTATATTATAATGTAAATATAGGTACATATACATATGTGATAATATTAAGGCGACTTTACTTTTCATTAATTACAAAATTTTATTTGGCTTTTCTTTATATTTATCAATAAGGCATTAAACAAAAATTTAAATATATATTGTGAAAATTTGCTTGATTAAACAAATATTTGTATACATACTTGTATATAAGAAGTAAGTATTGAAATCATATATACATATGTATGTATGTATGTATATAACATTGACATAGTTATATATTTATGTGAAAATATATTCGTCTTTGCATACATATACGAATTTGATTAAATGCTGCTGTCTTATGCTTAATAGGCTGTTTATGTATGTGAGTGTCAGATTTTTTTGTGTTATTCTTTCACTAAATACTTCAACACTTAATTTAAATCTCTTTGTTATTGTTTAGTTGTTGATTTTTTTCTTAAATTCATATTATTTCTGTTTTCCCTTCCATAGAAGTAGTATTAAGAGGATTTTCTTGAGTTTCATTTGTTGTTTGCTGACACTCTGTAACAGATACATTTCCTTTTTCCGCATTTAAGGAAATATCTATTATACATATTTTGCGTTTGTTAAAAACAAATTGAGAAAAACAATACATATTAAACAGGAGTTTAATTGGTGAGGTTTTATTGCTGTTTCGTAGTTAACAGTTTTTGTAATAAAAAAAATTAAGTCATTTGTAACTGCTGTGAACTATTTAAAAAAAAAAATTGGAATTAAACTTGAACTAGAACTGAACTGGAACTGAACTGGAACTGAACTAGAACTGAACTAGAACTGAACTAGAACTGAACTAGAACTGAACTAGAACTGAACTAGAACTGAACTAG
>NC_060952.1:92408210-92411137 GCF_022045245.1 Lucilia cuprina | reverse complement strand
TTCTAGTTCAGTTCTAGTTCAGTTCTAGTTCAGTTCTAGTTCAGTTCTAGTTCAGTTCTAGTTCAGTTCTAGTTCAGTTTTAGTTCAGTACTAGTTCAGTTCTAGTTCTGCTCTAGTTCTGTTCTAGTTCTTTTTTAGTTTAGCTATAGATTAGTTCTATTTAAGTAGGAGTTAAGTTCTAGTTCGTTCTATATTATAAGGTACTGAAATTTCGCTAAACATGATTTGATTATTGTTTTTATATTTAGCTTTTTTTGCGATAAATGATTTTGTATTTTGATGCTAAAATTAATAACACACAAGAATATATGAATTTGGCCTCTTTTATCTTATTCCCTAATGTAAAATGAATGGTTTTGCATCATTTACAGGTGTTGATTAAAAGGCATGTGCTAGAAATTACAAGACCACAAATTAAACCACGACATTTCAATTATGAGTAAAATTTAAATAAAGAAAATTTACTCAGCTTAAACAGTCTACAATTAAAATTCATTGAAATTATTTAAAGAAAATATAAAAAAATTATAAAATTTAAATTTTATTATTTAACTTTTAGCAAGTGCACAAACAATTCCTATTAAGAAAATTATGTTATTTTCTTTCTCTTCCTATGTTTATTTTTTGTTTTCAAGGTCTTTGTTAAAAAAAAATTATTTTAAATGTTCGCCCTTCAACCTAATTTTTTTTCGTTTTGTTTGTACTTAAAACGATGTATTTTGCAGCGTACAGTTGACCTTCCTGTTTCTCGTCTGAGTACAATGACTCATAGATGAGATGATACTTGCTGTTCTTTTTTTTTTTTTAATTTGTCGATAAAATAATTTATATAATTCCTAAACAAGTCCAGCTGTTTCCTTAATGTTTGTGGTATGTGTTGTTTTCTTTAGTTTAATTTAAGATAAACAAAAATCTGTTGTTGTTGTTAGTAATTAGTTGGATATTTTCTGGTGTTTTTTGTTTGCTTCATATACACAATTTCAGAGATTAGCTAGACACGGAAAATATTGTTCTTTTGTGAGTTCCCTTTAAATATATGATTTCCAACAGCAATAAATGATTTTCCTACAGTGATAAATAGTTTTTTTGTGATCAAGAAGTTCTAGTTCTGTACTAGTTCTGTTGTAGTTCTAGTTCTGTTCTTGTTCTGTTCTAGTTCTGTTCTTGTTCTGTTCTAGTTCTGTTCTAGTTCTGTTCTAGTTCTGTTCTAGTTCTGTTCTAGTTCTGTTCTAGTTCTGTTCTAGTTCTGTTCTAGTTCTGTTCTAGTTCTGTTCTAGTTCTGTATTAATTCTGTTCTAGTTCTGTTCTAGTTCTGTTCTAGTTCTGTTCTAGTTCTGTTCTAGTTCTGTTCCAGTTCTGTTCTAGTTCTGTTTTAGTTCTGTTCTAGTTCTGTTCTAGTTCTGTTCTAGTTCTGTTCTAGTTCTGTTCTAGTTCTGTTCTAGTTCTGTTCTAGTTCTGTTCTAGTTCTGTTCTAGTTCTGTTCTAGTTCTGTTCTAGTTCTGTTCTAGTTCTGTTCTAGTTCTGTTCTAGTTCTGTTCTAGTTCTGTTCTAGTTCTGATCTAGTTCTGTTCTAGTTCTATTCTAGCTTTGTTCTAGTTCTGTTGTACTTCTGATCTAGTTCTGTTCTAGTTATTTCATTACAGTTCTCAGTTAAGATACTTTAGTATTTTTTTGATTGGGGAAATGGTGTAGTTTTGTTTGGGTTGTAAATATATTTAATTTTTCGTAGTTATTTCCTTATTGAAAATATTTCTCATGTTATAGTTTATTACATAAAATTTTTGTTTTATTTGTGGGCCTTAAATTGTGGCCCTTTTTATTTATTTTAAATCTTTTCTTTTTCTCTACATTTATTTACATAATTTTACGGTTTTATTTGATTTCCCTGGAAAATATGTTTATAAAAAAAGTATTTTTGTTTAGTTTTATTTTAAACTAAACAAAGTCGTTTCTCTGTTTCTTAAAAGAATTTGTTTATAAACAATACAACCCACATATAGCAGTGATAGCAGAAGCAAAAAAAAAATAAATTTGTTATGTTTCTAGTTAGTTGTTGGTAATTAATATTAGCAATTTTTTTCATGTGGAATTTAAAGAAAAATATATATAAATTGAAAAAGAAATGTTTAATTTAAACAAATTATTTGATATAATAATGACGTTATTGAAAATAATATTAAGGAAATTTACTTAAAAAAAGATTTAAAATTAATTTACGTCATATAAGTTTCCTTGGTCTTTAGCAAAAGATTATAAATGTTAAGCTCTTAGGCTTAAAATGTATAGTTGTTTTAAGCTTCTTTTCTTGTTTTGAACATGAAACTATTTCATTATTTTTTTAAGTAGAAAGAAAAGGTATTTGTAGAGATTTGCTTAGTTTTATTAGAGTTTTAGTTGTATGCAAAAATAATGATAAGAAATTTACAAAAAAATATATATATTTAAAAAATTAAATATTTAAATAAATTTTGCCAAAAAACGTATGTGTTCGTAATGAAAAAATGTTAAGAACTTACTTTTATTTGTTAACAAAGAAAATTTTACTTTTTTTTGAAAATTTAGGCTGAAATAGAAAGAAAAGGGTAGGAATTCATTAGACATTTTAACAAATTTGTGTATTACAAACATCAGCAAAAACGTATAATACCCTCCCCACTATAGTGGTGTAGGGTATAATGAGAATATCATTTTTTTCCGTTATTTCATAGATCTGGATATATGCTTACAGAAAAGATGGATCAACTACAGAGCTACAGAGCGCTGTTGTTCTTTTCTAGTTCAGTTATAATAGAGTTCTAGTTCTGTTCTAGTTTAGTTCTAGTTCTGTTCAAGTTCTGTTCTAGTTCTGTTCTAGTTCTGTTCTAGTTCTGTTCTAGTTCTGTTCTAGTTCTGTTCTAGTTCTGTTCTAGTTCTGTTCTAGTTCTGTT
>NC_060952.1:92406826-92408110 GCF_022045245.1 Lucilia cuprina | reverse complement strand
CTAGAACTGAACTAGAACTGAACTAGAACTGAACTAGAACTGAACTAGAACTGAACTAGAACTGAACTAGAACTGAAATAGAACTGAAATAGAACTGAACTAAAACTGAACTAGAACTGAACTAAAACTGAAGTAGAACTGAACTTGAACTGATCTAGAAATAAAGAGAAAGTATTAAAAGTTCAGAAAAAATATTTCAAAAAGATATCAGTATGAATTGGTGATCTTGAAACAGTTACTTATTTAACCACAAGGTAATACATATTGGACATTTTAAATATATGTATAATCATAAAAACTAATACACACATAAAGAAGTTCAAGTTTAATATCTCTCATAAAAATGTAAACAAAGTAAAAAAAAACAAAAACATTTTAAATATTTATTTCTTTTTAAATAATTTTTTTATTGTTGTTGTTGCTCGTACTATTTTAAAATACATCGTGATGAATTTTCAATATCAAAAGAAAAAATAAGAATGCAGAAGTGAAATTGAAGAAAATAAGAATCATTACCATACAATACCTGGCAATGATTCATTTAATTTCGTTTAATTCTTTTGTTTTCATTTGATGTTAATTCGTAATGATCTTGATGATCATCTACAAGAACTAGTTGTTTTCTTTAATATTTTGTGTAAATATTTGTTGCTAGAGGTTCAATGGAGGTGTTTTGTTTTTTTTTTCAGCTTCACAATGATGCATTTTATTCATGATCATTTGTTTTGAATTATTTTTGTTCTTTATTAAATTAAATATTGAAATTTTGCATATGTAAAAATACTAGAAGTATATGAAAGATAATAATTTTAAATAATATATTTGAACATAGATATTTTAGTTTAAAAATAAATTTCTTATTGAATAAATATATTCCTTGTGGTTTTTTGTTTACATTTAAGTAAAATAGGTGGTGGTGTGTTAAATTAGAAAAGTTGTGTAAATTTTTTCATAGCCTCAATAGACAATTTTGACATAAATAATAAAATAGCACACAATTGTATAATTTTTCTTATATGTACTGGGTTTTAAGACTTACTATAAAATGCCCACAGATCTTCATTTTCCAAAAGCATAACATCTTGTCATGAGTGTAACTAGTTTTATGAATTTCTCAATCATTTGTTCACCCAGTGTGGCGTATGATTAATATTATTTGGTATATTCAATATATTTTTCTAGTTCAGTTCTAGTTCGGTTCTAGTTCAGTTCTAGTTCAGTTCTAGTTTAGTTCTAGTTCAGTTCTAGTTCAGTTCTAGTTCAGTTCTAGTTCAGTTCTAGTTC
>NC_060952.1:92387875-92406726 GCF_022045245.1 Lucilia cuprina | reverse complement strand
TCTAGTTCTGTTCTAGTTCTGTTCTAGTTCTGTTCTAGTTCTGTTTTAGTTCTGTTCTAGTTCTGTTCTAGTTCTGTTCTAGTTCAGTTCTAGTTCTGTTCTAGTTCTCTTCTGGTTCCATTCTTGTTCTTGTAGTTCTATTCTAGTTATGTTCTAGTTCTAGTTCTGGTCTTTTTTAGTTCTGGTTTTGTACTAGTTCAGTTCTTTTCTGCTTTAGTAGAAAAGTACTAAATAACAGATGTTTTTTGGTACTTTTTCATTGAAATTTGGCACTTAAATTAAGCAAAAGTTATTTAAGATATTTTAATGTAAAAAATCGAAAACAATTTTAAAATAAGTCTTTGTTGAGATAACTAATTATTTGGTCACGGGATTCTATTATCGAATAATTAAATAAAACAAATATTATGCTTTATTTATAAAAATAGGAAAATTACCTGATTGATTTCTTTGCCAACAACACAGCTAATTTTGTCAAAAAAAATAAGAAAACAGATTTGTTTGTTGACTTTTACTTTCTTTGTTGAAAGAATGTTTTGGGTGAAATCTTAAAAATGCAAACACTAAATATATGAAAAACTAAAAAAAACAATTAAGGAAGTTTTCTTTGTTTAAGACAAAACAACCCTGAAAGTTTAAAAAAATTCAAAACAACAATATTCTGTTTTTCTAAAGGGAAAGTATTTTTTAGTTTGTTCCCAAGAGAAAATACGTTTTAAAGATTTTTAGTTTTAAAGGTGACCCAATTAAAGTCAACAATAAATAAATTTTAAAACAAAGAATCACTTTTTAAAAAAAATAAAATTTAAATTTAGTGTATCTTTTTTTAGAGTTATCTTTTTTGAAAAAGTCCAAAGTGATATATTTTCTTTTTAAAAGGTCATTGCATTTTTACATAAATTTTAAATATTTTTTGTTATTATTTATTTATAAGTAAATTTTTTAAAATTTAAATGTTTTAACTTCTTATAGAAATGATTTATACACGTGTAAATTTCTATTGTTATTTATTCCTTTGCCCCAATTTATTTGAACATTTCGCCGGTTCAAGGCCAAATTTAACCTAATTATTGCTTATTTTTGTGTAATTATATATAATATTTTATTCTGAAATTAAGATCAGTCAGAACAAGTAAATGCTTATTATATTTATTGTTAGTAGCCAAAAATAATAAATTTTCAAATAGCCCATTAAAAAATTCATGTCAAATAATATTTTTTTATTAACGAAATTTTAAAATTTATTTTTAAACATTTTGAAATTAAATGTATTAAAAATATTATAAGTAAAACTAAAATATAAATAATATAAGGGAATTTTAACAGTCAATTCAATTCAATATTATATGAAAATATTCGAACTGAAACACCATATTATAAAATTACATATACTTCTACTTCAGTTCTAGTTTAGTTCTAGTTCAGTTCTAGTTCAGTTCTAGTTCAGTTCTAGTTCAGTTCTAGTTCAGTTCTAGTTCAGTTCTAGTTCAGTTCTAGTTCAGTTCTAGTTCAGTTCTAGTTCAGTTCTAGTTCAGTTCTAGTTCAGTTCTAGTTCAGTTCTAGTTCAGTTCTAGTTCAGTTCTAGTTCAGTTCTAGTTCAGTTCTAGTTTAGTTCTAGTTCAGTTCTACTTCAGTTCTAGTTTTTTTGTTTAAATTTTTAAATATTTTTCAGGTTTTCAGATCTTTATTTTTTATTTTTTGGAAAATTTTATATTTAATCGAATTTGTTATTATTTAATTTTCTTTTATTATTTAATTTTCTTTTATTATTTGTCATGAATATGACAAAATTGGTTTGAAATTTAATTTGTTTATTTGTTTTGAAAGAGATTTTTTAGAATAAATCAAAAAAAAATTTTTTTTTGAAATATGTGTTTATATTTTGAAATAAATATAAACAAATTTAAAAACAAAATATGTATTGATCAATTTAATACTTCAAAACATTCAATAAATAATATATAATTTTATATAATTAATAATATTTACAATTAGATTATGACAAAATTTCAATTTATTTACAAAAATATTCAAATAAATTATAAAAAAAATATTGATTTTGCTTAGAAATATTATAAAAATTATTAGAAAAACTTTTACAAGTTTAGCGTTTGAGAAGAAGAAATAAAAAGTGAAAATAAACAGAAAATTTATTTTTAAAAACGTTATGAAAACCTCAATTAATATGAAAAAAAAGAAATATTTTGTTAAAATGTTCATGGTGTTTTATTTATATTTGTTTTTTTTTTTTTTGATTTTTCAAAAAATAAGAAAAAAAAGTTAAAAAGTGAGTGGGTGTGGGTGGGTTGATCATGATGATGATTTTGAAAATAATAAACATGACAACAACACATATAATGAAAATAATAAAAATTTTCTTTTTTAGCTTTTTTTTAAATAAAATTTAAAAAAAAATGAAAAAAAAAAACTGAAAAACGGATGTTGAGAACAATGAACGAATGAACATATTTGATTAACTACGAGCCAAAATAATGAATTAATGAAGAATTTTTTTATTATTGAAAAAATCTATATTGTTGTCTGTTTTCATTTAATAATTTTATTAATTTACTCACTAACACTTAAGCAGTTTTCAAACAAGCAAGAGAGAGAGAGAGAGTAAGAGAGCAAGTAACATTTTGTTTATATTTAAAGCATTAAAGTGTATTAGTGTGTGTGTGTAGCTGTTTGTGTAAGAGTAGTTGCAAAATTAAGTGATCGAGAAAAACCTGCAGATTTATTTTTGTTGTTGCCAAAAAAAAAAGCTTTTGGCCAACAGGAAAAACTTTTATGGTATGAGGTGTGTATGTGTGTAAATGTTTTAGTTGTCTGAGTATTGGTGAACATATAATTCTGTCGAATTTTTATAAAAAAAGCGAGTGATATTGGTGAAGCAAAATTTTAAACATCAGCAGTTTGAAAAAATTCTTCGTTGAGGATAGAACGCTATATTTTAGGGAGTAATTAAAAGTAAGAAAAATTTAAATTTTCTTTTTAAAACAAATATTTTTTTTGAAATAAAATTAAAACAAAACTATTTACAAAAGGAATTTATTTACAAAAAATAACAAAATTTCAACAATAAAAGTGTAAAAACATCAAAATATTTTTACAAAATTTTGCTAAAAAAAAAGTGAATTGAAAATATAATAAAAAGTAAATACAAGAACAAAAAGAAAAATACCGAAAAAACGCAAAAATTTGAAAGTGTTTGTAAACAATTTAAAGAAATGAAAGACAAAATATAAGAAAATTTATAAAAAAAAATTAAGAAAATTTCAAGATTTTAAGAAATTTTTTATAAAAATATAACAAAATCTTTAAGAAATTTCCGAATTTGAAATCTACAACAAATAAAAAAAGAAATTATTATATAATCATAAGCGATCGATCAATTTTATGAAAAACAAGAACAATATTTTAAAAAGTGTCATATATATTTCTTTAAATATAACCTAAAAAGACTGCTAAAGACAAAATATATAACGCTGATGATCATAATTATAAATAGACTTGGAAATATGTTATTTTTTTTTTTAAATATTAAAAGATTATGAAACCTGCAAATTTTAGTGTGAAAAAAATCTTTTAAAGAAAATTTTTTAAATTTTTAAAAACTTAGATGTCATATAAAATATTTGGATTTACCAACAGTTTTTCAAAAAAACTTTTAGAAAGGAAAAAAAAAAACAAATGGTTCATCAAAATTATGTGAAATACAATTTATAAAAAATTTATTACTAAAGGGTTATTCTGTAACTCGATTCGAAAGGACATATTTTCGAAATTCCATGTAAAATACCTTATACGGCGTAAAATAATGTTTTAAACTTTAATAAAAAAATTCTAAAATATTAGTTATTTAATTTTTTTCCATAATAATTTAATATTTGAAAATTTTTTGAATTTTTTTTTTAAATTTTTTTCGAATTTTTGAAAAATTATTCAAATTTTTGAAAAATTGTTCAAATTTTTTTAAAATTATTCGAATTTTTTTTTTAAATCTCTTAAGTCTTTAAAAATGTTGTACTCTTTTCAATATTTGTGTTCGAACTTATTCAAAATGTTGTAATTTTAAACATGTTTGAACATTTTCTTATATTTATTTTATGTTTTTGAAATGAATGATTAAATATTTCGAAATTTAAAATAAAAAAATGTTTTTGAGTTTTTTCTTACGAAATTTTCTTGAATTTTTGAAAAGTATGTTATTAAATATTTCGAATATTTAAAATTTTTTTAAAAATTTTAATTTTTATATTTTTTCAAATTTTAAATAATTTACAGATTTTCAATATTTTTCCAAAAATTTTTGAAAATTTTTCATGTTATCTCAGACATTTTTTCGATTTTTTGTTATAAAATATTTTAATTTCTTAAAAAATTGCTTAAAAATCTTTAGATCGAACAGGTTTGAAATATTAAAATTTTTAAATTTTTTGTATTATACTTTTTAAATTTTTTCGAGTTTTTAAAAATTTTTTCAAATTTTTATTTTTTTCCAAATTTATTAAATATTTTTTGTAATTTATATTCTTTTTTAAGTTTTGAAAATTTTTTCAAATTTTTATTTTTTTTCCAAATTTATTATTTTTTTTTTTGTAATTTAAAAATTTTTGGAATTTTTGAAATTTTTTTAAAGATTTTTATTTATTTTTTTTTGGAATTTTCAAAATTGGATTTTTTAATTTTTTTTTTTTCAAAACTGTTCGGAATTTTCATTTCATTTTTGAATTTTCAAAATTGTAAAAATTTCTTAAAGTTCAAAATTTTTGGCGAAATTTTGAAATATTTTAAATTTTAGAGTTTTTCACTTTTTGAAATTACAAATTGTTTTAAGAATTTTTGAAAATATTTTTCGATTTTTTTCAAAATATAGATTTTTTTTGGAATTCATTGCAAATTTTCAAAGTTTTTGCTTCGATATGTTGCAGATTTTCAAATTTATTCCATATTTTCGATTATTATCTTTAAAATTTTCAATATTTTTCGATTTTTAATCAAATATATAGAATTTTTAGAAGTGACTCCTATAGTGTTAGTGTTATAGACCACCAGTTATGAGGTTATAACTTCGATTCCGCTCCAGAGCCTCTTCTAAAAGAATGCACAACAAACCCGAATAATTGTCTATAGTATTGTATGGGATCGAACTAAAAAACATACTAAGAGCTTTTTTGAATTTGAAAGTTTAAACTTTAAACTTTAGTATTCGAAATTTTGAAATATTAAATTATAAAAGTTCATTAAAAGAAGTTTAAAATGTTCAAATTTTTCACAATTGATAATAAATAAAATATCATTATTATAAAAATCTAAGCTTTTTTCTAAACTTTTCGAAAAAGCTTTTTTGGAATTCTAAACCAAAATACAATTCACATAATTCTGTAATAAATCATCCATTAACAACAAAACTAATGCTTAAGCAAAACGTCAACAACAAATACGAAACATTTCTTCTATTCAAAAGTTGTTGCTGCTGTTGTTGATGCTGTTGTTGATGCTGTTTCTTGCTGCGCTGCACACTGCTCAAGGACATTTAAAAATAACTGAAAATTTTAGCTAAAGCTAGTGTGAAAAAAAACACAAAAATTGAAAAAATATACAAAAAATTTAAAACAACAACAAAATAGAAAAAAATACAAATTAAAGAAACGCCAAATTTCAGACATTTCTATTTCATATTCGTGCTAAAAAAAACACAAATTAGAAATGAAAATTTACTCTCTCACACTAATACAAATCTTAAAATATCCTCACTTACACAACTACAGAGACACTTACTTACTCATTCAGTCTTTTTGTGTTTTCTTAAAAAAAGGGGGATTTCGAAATCAACAACTTTATCATACACTCAAGAAATTGCGTCAGTTGTCGTTGTGTCATCGCAAAAGATCGATCGTTTTGCTTGCCGCAGACAATATTAAGTTTTTTTTTCAAGAATTTCAGTTTCTATCGTTCTTGTTTCTTTCAAACGACTCGTGTGAGTGATTAACCATCAAGTATTTATTTTATTTATTTTCAAACAAGTGCAGAACAAAAAAAAAAAAAAAAATGGAATTTATTTTTAGTGTCATGATCTTGTCGTGTTAACCAAGCATTTCTATATATTCTTTATTGTGAAAATGTGAAAAATTGGAACACAGATAAAAAATGTTCACAAAAAAAATCTCACTTTGGAATTAAGTGAAAGTGCTGTCAGTTTGCTACTCATTCAAACAATATTCAAATAATTGCTAAACAATTCAATGCACTTTGTACTTTAGAAATTTGGCTAAAATGGTTGCAATACAATGTTTGCAGCGGGCCAAATGGAAATGTTTAAGAATTTGTGTGAAAGAAAAATTTACATATAATGAACTTTGTACTTTATGTAGTGAGAGAAATTATTGCCATAGATTCGATGAGAAATTGTGTAAAGTCAATACTACTTGAAATTCAATAAAAGCTTTTCGAAAATTAAAAGCTTTTTATGGAAATTATAATAGTTTATATTTGTTTAAAATATTAGAAAAGCAAAGCAAAAAAAGAGCATTTTTGAAAGCTTCAGATCAATAAGCTTTTTACAAACTAAAGCTTAAGAAGATTTTTTATCGATCTTAGCAAAACCTCTTAAAGTGTCAACAAAGCTTTTCCAGCTAAAGTTATTCAAAAGCTTAAGTTTTTTTCCAAATTTTATTAAAGCTTTCTGAGAATTTTAAAAGTAAAGTCTTCCATATTGTGTATATTCTCTAACTGATTTTATAAAACGTATAATTATTTAAGCTTTATGTTAAATTTGTTAAAGCAAGCTTTTAAAAAGCTTAAGTTTCAAAAGTTTTATAAGCTATGCAGAAAGCAGAATACTACGATATTATAAAACGTTTGATAAACAGTGTAGAAAGCTGAAGACTATGATTTTATACAATTTACATAATCTAAGAAAGCTTTTTAAAAGTTTGGGAAAGTTTTTTATAAAGCTTTAGAAAAGCTTATAAGTCTTACTTATAAGCTTACTGAAGAAAGCAAAAGACTATATACGATATAAAATTAATAGCTCCTCAAAGCTTTTAAAAAGTTTTAGTTTGATAAATTTAAAGTTTAAGGGCCTGCGAAAACAGCAGAACGGTATTGTAGACACATATCTAACAAGTCTTTAAGTTAAGCTTTTGGAAAGCTTTAGTTTATACAACATATTTTAAAGTTTAATTAAACAAATTCAGAAGCTTTCACAAAAGTTTTTAAGCTCTCAAGTTCTAGAAGCTTGAGTTGAATAAGTTTAATCTTTAGAGTAGCTGCGAAGGCAGTAGAACATAACTGTTGACAAATTTTTAATTAAAACTTTGTTTAAAATCAATATTTTAATTGAGCTTTTGAAAAGCTTTATTTGATACAACAGTTATTTAAGAGTCCTATTAAGAGTCCTAAAAATTGTAAAATAAGAATAATGGGCTTGTAAAGCTTTTTTAAAACCTTTGGATAATATCTTTTTTTAAGGAAATTGAGTTTCCAAAAGCTTTAGTATTTAAAGAAAGAAAGCTTTAGTATTTAAAGAAAGAGAAAGAAGAATGATATTTAAAATCTTTAAAGTTATTAAGTGTTTACAATATATTGGTTTATTAAACTTTAGCTAAATATTTAAAAAAGCTTTTTGTCGTCTTAAAAAGTTTACAATAACTATTCCTTAAAAGTTTTGTTTAAATTTTAATACTATAAATAAATGTATTTGCTGTTTTCACATTATTAATAATTTTCATTTTCATTTTTCTTTACTTTAATAGCGAACGAGTCCTTAATTAAACGAACTTTTTACGCTTAAAACACACACACACAAACAAATCGATCAAGATGTTCAAGAACCATTTGGAAATGATTGGTCGCAACGAGAGCCCCAGCAAGAAGGCTAAGTTCTGGCAATCCTACATCAGATCCTTGAAAGGTAAGTTGTAAACTTGTATGACAAAATAAAAAAGACGAACAAAGTATTAAGCAAAAGCTAAAAAAGCTTAGCAAACTTTAGGAAAACTCGTGGCAAATAAGAAGAAGAAAAAACTTTAGGGAAATTAAGATTAATAGATGTGTTTAAACTTTTAGAGGTAAATACTGAACTGATATACAAGAAGCTTCAAGAGAACTTAAAAAAGTGGCGGTTTATAACTGTGAATAGTTAAAAGCTTTCACAAAGCTTTTCTTTAAGACCTTAAAAGGTTTATTTAATATGAACCTAAAAGGATAAGTTTACAAACTTTATGGATGACTGTTTTAATATAAAAAACAGAAAGAAAGCTTAACTTAACCTTTACGATTTAACAGAAGGAGCAAAAGCTTTTCTTAAAAGGCTTTAGAATGTATTTTAATAAAGAGCAAACCTTTAGAAAGAGAGTATTCATTTAAAAACAAAAAAAGCTTAACTTAATTTATACGATTTAACAGAAGGAGAAGAAGTTCTTAGAAAGCTTTTCTTAAAGAGATTAAAGCGTTATTTAACAAGTTTCAGAAAACTTTTCATAAAAAGCTTAAGGAACAAGAAAGAAAAGGTTTAGAAACCTAAAGGCATACTGTTTTTATATAAAATAGAAAGAAAGCTTAACTTAACTTATATGATTTACAGAATTAAAAAAAAGCTTTCAGAAAGTTTTTGTTAAAGAGCTTAGGAAAGGCAATTTAATAAGGAACAATCGAGAAAACGCTTTGAAACCTAGAGAAAGACTGTTTTTTATATAAAAACAGAAAGAGAACTTAACTTATAAAGCTTTAAGAAAGCTTTTCTTAAAAAGTTTAAAAAGACAATTTAATAAGGAAAAGACATTTGTTTTCATATAAAAATCGAAAGAAAGCTTAACTTAAATATACGATTTAAGAAAGCTTTCTAAAGAAATCATTGTAAAGGGAGTTAAAAGGGTTCTTTCTTAAAGTTAGAGAACAAATTTTTAGAAAAGATGGCATAAACTAAAGAACTTTTTTATTTTGTTCTTGTTTGAAAAGTTTTTAAAAATATTTTTCCTAAATCACTGAAATTTTCATTTCCAAATGTGTATCAATTTGAAATTCTTCTCTTCTCTGTTCAAAAACCCATTAGCAAATTCCATTTAAACTACTCTACTAATCCAAATATTTGATACTTTAAGATTTTTTTTTCTTATTTTGTATTCATAACCTAAAAAAAATAAAGAAAACACAAACAGAAATCTCAATATAAATTTAAATTTTCTGCAATTTCCACGAAAAATAAAATTAAGAATATTTAGTACAGTTTTTCGAATGGTATTTTGATTAACGCTGGCGAAAAAAAAATACAACAAAAAGTAAAAAAATTATATACAAAAAATAAATTGTATAATTTTGGCAAAAAGCCAATGAAAGAAAAAAAAAATAAACTGTTTCAATTTCAAATACGTAAAAACACTTAAATATATAAATTCCAAAAACAAAAGAATTAAACGTATTGAAAAAATGTTTAAATCAAATGACGTAAAATATATATTTAAATTAGACTAAAGAGGAAATAGATGGGAGCAAAAAAAGGGTGGAAAGGTGTAGCAGAGGGAGAAGAATGAATTATTGCAAATAAAATTTTTTTTGAAAATAAATAGTATCAAATTTTGTTATAAAAAAAACAAAATTTTTTTCATTTAAACAAGATTTTAATTTGTTAACGTTTACGTTACGTAAAGACTAAAGTCGTTTTAAGAAGATTATTTCCGAAATTTTTGATTTGAAAATTACTTTATAATAACGTTTTTAAACTCTAATGTTACTTGAAAATATTTTTTTTAAAATTTTCCACATTTAATACTCTACCCACCCTTAGTAATCTAAAGAGTAGACTCTTCAACAAAACAATATTTACTGCAAAATCACAAAACTAATAAACAATTATTTAGTTATTAACCTCTACTCAACAAATTTGTTTTATTTTAAACACAAATAACCAGCCTTTTGCTACATTTGACACTCTACTTTACCTTAGTAATCTAAAGAGTAGACGATAAAAAAACAAAACTTAACTCAACCCAATAGATTTTCTTTTTAGTAACTAAACTCCAAAATAACGTCTTTAAACTCTTATGTTATTTAAACATTTTTCAAAAATTTTCCACATTTAATACTCTACCCAACCTTAGTAATCTAAAGAGTAGACTCTTCAACAAAACAATATTTACTGCAAAATCACAAAACTAATAAAAAATGTTTTAGTTATTTATCTCCCCCCTATAAAAATTGTTTATTTTAAACACATATAACCAGCCTTTTGCTACATTTACCACTCTATTACCCCTTAGTAATCTGAAAAGTAGACGATAAAAAATCAAAAATAAACTCGAACCAATATAACTTTTTTTAGTAAATAAACTCCAAAATAACATCTTTAAACCCTAATATTACTTTAAAATATTTCAAAAATTATCCACATTTGATACTCTACCCACCCTTAGTAATGTAAAGAGTAGACTCTTCAACAAAATCATATTTACTTTAAAATCATAAAAATAATAATAAACAATTATTTTGCTATAACCCTTACGCGAATAAAAAATCATATAACCAGATTTTGCTACATTTTCAACTCTATTACCCTTTAGTAATCTAAAGAGTAGACGATAGAAAAAACAAAACTAAACCCAATAGATTATCTTCTTAATTGCTAGAAATTCTTTTTTAAATTATTTCGAAGTGTAGCATGGCTTTAGGCTCTACACTAAAGATTTTAAGTTATTTTAAAACATATGACACTATACTAGTCCTTAGTAAACTAAAGAGTAGACAACCTTAGAAAACTAAACATAATGGTAATTCCCAAAAAATAACTAAAAAAATTAATGGAATTTAGTAAAACTAAAAGCTTTAGGCTGTAAACTAAAGAATTCTAGTAACTTTAAAACATTTGATACTTTAGGTTGTCCTTAGTGATCTTTAACACTTTACTATCCCTGGGTAAACTATGTAGTAAATACACTATTTAAAAGGAAATTTTTACACTTTTTTGTAAAAAATTTATGTACAATTTTTATTAAATTCCCACAAACACTTTAAACTAAGTTTCAAATCTTTTAGTAAATATAAAACTGTTTGTTGCTTAAGAACCCCTTGGTAATCAATAGAGTAGACAGACTAATAAAAAGTATCAATATAAAAGAATTTAAAAAAAATCAAAAAATATTTATAAAATTAACAAAATGTAGGTTTTAAATAGTATACTTAGAACGTTTAGTGACAGTAAGGCATTTGTCACTTTATCAGCCTTTAGTAATCTAAAGAGTAGACACTTATACAAACAGGAAATTTCTCTTTAAGTCTTACGAATATTTATATATTTGTTTAAATATTTTTCTTCAAAATATTTCAAAAATTCTTCTTTTTGATAAGAAAGGAAATTCTTTTATCACTTAATTTTGAACTTACATAAACGTACAAATTTACGTAAACGTAACGTGACGTAATCATATTAGTTAAAATGACATAATTCAAAAAAAATTTAAATAAAATATTAAAATTTGTTTAAATTTAAATTAAAAAAATCATTTTTTATATCAATTAATATTTTACATAATTACTTCTGACGTAACTTAAGCATACGTAGTTACGTTGTAATACAATTTTAAGAAAATTTTTAAGTAAATTTTAATTTTTTTTAAATTTAAATTAAAATAATAGTAAAGTATGTTATAACAAAGTTTTTCTGATTAGCTAGTACGTAACGTAAGTTTACGTTATAGCAATAAATTAAATTTCTGGTTAATTTTGTTATTAAAACTTAAGAAACTAAATTTCTTTGAAGGTTTGTCAATCAAAAATCTTACAATTTCTTAACTTAAGGTAACGTAACCCTGCGTTAAATGATTTACGTAACGTAATGTTAAACGTTTTTGGAACATTTTTTTTTATTTTTTTTTCTAAATATATATATATATTTATCACAGCAAATTCAAAAATTCTTAGGCTTTACTTAAATCGCTATTACGTAACGTAAGTTTATGTATTGGAAATAATTGGATTTTCTTGCAATTTTGCTAATAAAAACAAACAAATAAACTTTTTTTAAAGATTATGTTTACAAAAACTTTAAATTTTCTTAACATAACGTAACTTTTCGTTAAACCACTTACGTAAGGTTACGTTATTTTTGTTTTTTTTTTTGAGAGAAATTTTTTAAATTTTATTTTTGGTTTTAAAATCTATTTTCATCACAGAAAATTCTAAAAATTTAAACGTATAGTCACCCAATTTTAATGTCTGTCTGGTAGGAAAATAATTTTTTTGTTTTTGCTTTTTATACGAGACAAAATAAATAGAACTTTTGCGCTTAAGAAAATAGGTAGTGACAAGTTTTAAATTAAGAACACAACTGATACGTTTAAAAACAAATACAACAAATAAAGTCTCTAATATTAAGCATCATTAAAAGAGAACAAAAAAAATTTTAACTCATTTAATAATCTTTCTTTTTTTGTATTTTTTTCATTCCAGGATCTGAGGATATCCGTGCCCATGAGACTCCTAGAGCTTCTCGCCCTTACAGCTCATACTTAGATTCTCCTGCCACATACAGGAGCATCTTTGATGAGCCTGCTACCGCCAACGAGCGTGTACAGTCTCATGGCTACAGATATTTGCCCGTCAGCAGAGACACCTATGGCTATTCTCCACGTGCCATCTACGATCATCATTACAGCAGAACAAGTAAGTTGAAGTTTTCAAAACTTTTTTCACGTTAAAGTTATATATCAAAAAAAGCTTTTTAATTTAAATCCTTTTTGAAAAATTTCAAACAGCTTTCAAGCTTTCTTTTTTAACATAAACACATTTTTTTTAATAAAATATAATAACATTTTTAAAACATCTCGACATTAAACATTAAATTCATTTTTATGTATTAATTACATTTTGAACCCTTGGTAAACTAGAGAGTAGTCACCCAATTAAAAATTAAACTAGTAAAAGTTTTGAAATTTAACTAAATATGTTTTATTTTAATTGTTTTCGTATACGAGCTTTACGTAGTAATCTAAAGGCTTCTTGCAAACTTTACAGAAGTTGTCACTTTATCAGCCCTTAGTAAACTGAAGAGTAGACACTTTTGCCAAACTGAATATAATAGTAATCTTTATAATTAATAATCATCAATACAAATTTATTGAACTGATGGCTTTATATAGCATTTAGTAGCATTAGTAGCATTTATATAGCACTCAGTATGTTTTAGACTTTTGTCACTTTATCAACCATTTGTAAACTATAGAGTAGACACCTTAATAAAACTAGAACTAATAGCAATTAAAAAAACCTATTCTTAGAATTGCCTTCAAATGTAATTTTTATAGAGTAAAACTAACTAAAACTAAAACTCTTAGTAAGCTGAGAACATTGAACACTTTACCAGTCCTTAGTAAACAAAAGAGTAGACACTCGCACACTAAATTATACAAATTTTTATTATAAAATATTAAAAATTTAAAAAATTTTCTAAAATATAAGTTTAACATAGCACATTTTTGACTTTACTAGTCCTTAGTAAACAAAAGAGTAGACACTCGCACACTAAATTATACAAATTTTTATTATAAAATATTAAAAATTTAAAAAATTTTCTAAAATATAAGTTTAACATAGCACATTTTTGACTCTTTGTAAAATGGAAACGTTTGACGCTTTATCAGCCCTTAGTAATCTAGAAAGTAGATACCCTTAAAAACGAAGACTCTCAGGAATTCTTAAAAATATTTTGAAAAAAATCTTAAAATTTTTTCAAAATGTCTTCAATAACACAGTAATTTAAACTTTAGAACATTTGCCACTTCATTAGTCCTTAGTAAACAAAAGAGTAGAAACTCCCACTAATATGAATCTAATAGCAAATTTCATAAATAATTAACAAAAATATCTTGAGTATCAGAAAATATAAGCTTTACTTAGAAGATTTTGACTCCCAGTATGTTTGAAACGTTTGACACTTTATTAGTCTTTAGTAAACAAAAGAGTAGATACTTCCACAAATATGAATCTAATAGAAACATTTAGAAATAATTAACAAACATGTATTGAATAGCCCAAAATATAAGCTTTACAAAATAGTTTTTTGCTTTCCAGTAAGTTTGAAATCTTTGACCCTTTATCAGTCCTTAGTAATCTAGAGAGTAGATACCCTTAAAAAACGAAAACTATAAGGAATTCTTAGAAAATAATAAAAAAAAAACATTCTTGAAATTGTTTTAAATTAACTTTTTTGTATAGTAATTTAACGCTTTGTGAAAAACTTTATGACATTAACTACTTTATTAGTCCTTAGTAAACAAAAGAGTAGATTATTCATCAAATATTAATCTCATAGAAGTTTTTACTTATAACTAAAAAACAATTATTAATTTGCCTAAAATAAAGGCTTTTTATAGTAATCTAAAGACTCTTAGAGAGTTTGAGAACTTTAAACACTTTATCAACCCTTAGTAAACTAGTCGGTAGACATTTCAAAAAAAATTTAAAAATTCTTTAAAATAACTAAAAACTAATCTTTAAATAGCACTTAAATATATAGTTTATTCAGTTAATTAAAACCTTTTAGCTTTTTTCAAAATATTAAACACTTTACTTGTCCTTAGTAAACAGAAAAGTAAACACTTTGATAAAAATTTATCTTAAAGAAATTTAAGAAATTTTTAAGGTTTTAGGTTAATATTATTTCAATTATTTGTTTTAAAAATATTACGTCAATTATGTTTGCTTTTTTTGTTGTTATTATTTAATATTTTTTTAATAAATTATTTTTATTTATTATATTGTTTATATTATAGAAAAAAAATGTTTTTGTTTTTTTTTATTAGAAAAGCTTTTTCTTGATTGTTTATTTTTGTATACAAAATTTGGTATAAAATTTCATTAATAATAAATAGTTTTTTTCTTTTTCTGCTTATTTAAAAATTTTCTCAATTTTATTATAAACAAAATTTATAAAAATAATAAACAAAAACAAAATATATAAAAATTTCTTAAAATACATATGCAAATTAATAAAGAACATACACACACACCTTTGCAGAAATAAATATCAGATATCGAACATATATATATGGATACACCTATACATTTGAACATATATGTGTTTTGCCAAAAAATTTTTTCTAAACATAAATTTATATTGTTTATTAAACATATATAGAAAGAGAAAGACAGAGAGAGAGCAAAAGAAAAAAAGCTTTTTAAAAAAAAAAAAGTTTTCACCAAAATCTTTATAATTTATGACTGAAAATTTTTATAAAGAAATTAGATTTCAAATGCTAAAATTTTCAGTGGGCGTTAGCTGTGAAAGATCAAAAAAAAAAAAAAAAACTTTCAAGGTTTATGTTACTTGAGATTTTTTTTATAAACTTAATAATAAAATTTATTTACTAGCAGATCATTTTGTTGTTGTTTTAAATATAAAAACAAATTTTGAAATTTTTTTTCACAGATTTCAATGTTAAACAAATATACCTTTTTATTTCATAATTTTAAATTAGAAATGACTTTATAATGCGAAACATATGATAAAACAAACTTTGCTTTTGGCACCTTGCTAGTCCTAAGTAATCCATGGAGTGTATAGTCGAACAAAATGAAATCGTAAATAAACTTTTAAAAGTAATTAAAACATATTAAAAGTAATTTCAAAAAAAAAATCTAATAAAAAATCTAATCTAATAAGTTTGAGATATTAAACACTTTACCACCTTTAGGTAAACTAGAAAGTAGACACACGTTTATAAAAGTTTTTATTAAACTCCTTTTATTAGAAATTTTAAGTATTTCCAACCAACTACTCAAAAAGTTACTTTATCTAGATGATCAAAATCTTTTTAATAAATTTTAAAGCATTTGATACTTTTTCACCTCTAAGTAATCTAAAGAGTAGACATAAAATCAAAACTGAAACTTAAAGAAACTTTTAAACTATCACTTAAATATTTAATACATCTTAGTTTTTAAACATGTATGTGAAACAACAAGCTGTTATACAGACTTTTATCAATTGTGAGTAATTGAACACTTTTTCTACTCCTAGTAATCTAAGGAGTAGTTATTTGAAACATTACAAATCACAGAATATATAGAAAATTTTCAAAAATTTTAGGTTTATTCCACCAAAATAGTGACTTAGCTTAGCATTTTAAAGACTCTTTTATAAGTTTCAAACATTTGTCACTTCACTAGCCCTTACTAATTTATAAAGTAGACACTCGATCAAAACTAAATCTAATAAAAACTTTTTAATACAAATGAAAGGTCATAAAAGGATTTCTTTAATATATTTTACTCATAAAAAACTAAAGATTCTTAAATAAGTTTAAGAAACTTGTCTCTTAAGCATCCCTACCAACCCTTAGTAATCTACAAAGTAGTCACTCGATAAAAACAAAATCTCATAAAAAAGTTTTCAATACAAATGAAAGTCAATCAAAGAATTTCTTTAACGTATTTTACCCACTAAAATCTAAAGATTTTTAACTTAAAGACACTTGTCTCTTAAGCACCCCCTAGTAATCTATACAGTAGCCACTTGTTAAAAAAAAAGAATTTTATATAAATTTCTTAAAAGAATTTGAAAATTTTAGTGAAAATTAGCTAAATTATTGGCTTTCCTTAGAATTGTAAAGATTTTTAATAAGTTTAAGGCAATTAACACTTTATCATCTCTCAGTAAACTACAGAGTAGATAGTTGTTGAAAAATGTATTAAATGGAAACTTTTAAAAATAATCTTTTTATAATTAATGCTTTATAAAGATTCTTAAAGACTCTAATTAATTTCTTCAAGACTTCTAGTAACTTAAGAGCAACTTGTCTACTTTATTACCGCTCGGTAACCTAAAGAGTAGATAGCTAATAGAAAATTAAACAAACAGATAGTTTAAACAAATATTTCAAATTTTTCTATAAATTTTTCGTTTAACATATATTATGTCGTTTGTCGATATTCTTTAAAATATTTTTAACATCATTTACTTGAGACTTTTCTAGTTCTTTGTAGTCTAAACAGTAGACATTTCTTAAAAAATCAAATTTACCTAATAAAATAGCTGGAAAATTTTCTAATTATTAAGGCAATTGCTAGTGTTTTCTTTTGGGAGGAAAATATATTCGTTTTTTTTTTAATATTATACACTTTTCGAAACATTGGTAATGTAGAGTGTAAACAACACATTCAAAAGCCAAAAGTAGTTAATACTTAAGAACTTTTTTTAAACTTTATGTTAGTACTTTTTTAAGGTCCTTTTTTGTAGTGTTTTTATTTTGGTACTTTTCTATAATTGTACTTCTAAGAAAGTACTTTTTTAAAAAAAAGTACTTTAAAAAAAGTACTTTTTTTATTTTAGTTGAAAAATAGGAAAAAATCTATAAAAATATGACATTTGAATTAGAAAGGTTTAAAATGGTGCTTTTTTAAAAAGTAATTTCTTTTAAAGTAATTTTCTTTAAAAAAGTACTTTTTTATTTATTTAATAAAAAATTTTGAAAACAAAGATTTTTATAAAAATATTAGATTATCAAAAACAAAAAAATCCTAATAAATCTGTTTCCAACTAAATATGAAATATCCCTTTATAACGGGATTATTAAAAATACCTACAAACCCACACACACACAGACAAATATTCTCAAATACTTTTCTTTATATTTTCCCAACCCAGCTAAAAACCCAACAGATATATTTCCCAAAAAAAAAAATAATCTAAAAACAGAAATATTAATAAACTATATAAATTGTTTTTGTTCTTTTTTTTTTCTTTCTTTACAAAAACAAAATATCGATGCAGAACATTAAAATTAAAAGAAAAAATATCTATATTTAAAATTAAAAAAAAAAGAAAACACCAAAGAACTAATGTTTTTTAGCTGAGAGATTATATGTAACTGTGTGTATATACATACATATGTATATATGTATTTAATGTGTGTCTAACTAATCAAGCAGTTTTGGGTCATCTAAAAAGTCAAAAAAATAAAATAACCAAAATGTTATTAATAATAGATGTTTACGTATCAAAATCACAAATTATAAAAGAAAAAAACCAATAAAAACAGCAGTCAACCTATAGATATTAAATCTGTTACAGAAAAAAAAATTTAATGTATTTTCTAGCAAATATTAATAAATTGTTATTTAAAAAAAATATAACTAAAATCTTCTATGATTCATTATTTAGGTTATTTTCTTTACTTTTTTTTAAGGTTTCATTTAAAGCATTTCGTTAACGTTCATTTGTTTCAATTTTTGCATATTTTTCAACTCATGCTTATGCCTTTTTAATACTTTTTTTCTAATTTTACAAAATTTGCTAATATTTTTCTCTTTTTTTTTCTTTATTTAATTTGCTTTAAAAAAAACTACTTATAACTGCTTTTTATCCTCTATGCCTCACCCACCCTGCTTTTTAAATGGTAAATTTTCTTCTTTTTTTGTTGCTTTATTTGCTTAAAAATTATTTTGATTTTAAACTGCTGCTAATACCGAGAGAGAATTGCTGCTGCTTAAGCTAAAGTTTGACAAAATTTTTTTAATTCAATTTTTTTTCTGCTACAAAATTGTAAGTTTATTTATGACAATAAACTTTTTTTAATAGTGCTAAGTTTGGTTTTAATGGTTTTATTTTTTTCAATAATTTTCCAGTTCCAGCTAACTACGATGCAGAGAAGGCCTGGAATGATCATTTGAAGCGTATGCAAGAAATTGAACGCAGGTAATTATGAAGTTCCAAATAGTTTAATTCTAAATCTAATTTAGCTCATTTCCAGTTCAGTTCAGTTCTAGTTCAGTTCAGTTCAGTTCTAGTTCAGTTCTAGTTCAGTTCTAGTTCAGTTCTAGTTCAGTTCTAGTTCAGTTCTAGTTCAGTTCTAGTT
>NC_060952.1:92373424-92387775 GCF_022045245.1 Lucilia cuprina | reverse complement strand
AGTTCTGTTCTTGTTCTGTTCTAGTTCAGTTCTAGTTCAGTTCTAGTTCAGTTCTAGTTCAGTTCTAGTTCAGTTCTAGTTCAGTTCTAGTTCAGTTCTAGTTCAGTTTTAAAACAAAAAGTTGGAGAGTATGTGTGTGAAAATTAAAATTTTTCCTATGAAATATGTACAATAAAATCATTTCAATTACTGTTAATTTTATTAAATTTTGTAATTTACATATAAAATCAAAACTAAAAATAAACTCAGAGAACCTCAATGAAATAACATTAAAAAAGGCGACAATAATCAAAACATCAACCAAAGGCCAGTTCTTGCTCATTACAAAGTGGAAATTTTTAAAAAATGAACAAACTACTAAAACCCAAAAAATAAACTTTTTTTCCTCTCAATACTTAACTTAAGTACAAAAATATATATCAATAAAAACTCATTTTTATTAATAAAAATTAAAAAAAAAAAAACGTTGTTTTGTTTCATTTAAAAAAACCTTGGATAATTTTTTTGAATTTTGAAGGTTTAATTTTTTAATAAATAACATTTATTGTAACTAATAAATTCTAACCACCAAAATAAAAATGTACAAAACTAACAAATTGTCTTAACCTGTTCCTTTGTCTTCTTCCCTTTACAACTCATTTACTTACAAATTGCGTGTGGTAATAAATGTAAATTATATGTGTTTTTTTTTAATTTTAATTAATGTTTTTATAATTACTGCCTCTAATCAATGTCTTTCATTTTTCTTAATTTAAAAAAAAAAACTAAATGTCTTTTCGATAACTTTTCATCATTTTTTTTCAATTCAAGAACAAAATCAAAAAAACTCATTACAAAAAATGAAATATTTAACGAAAATTTAAAAAAAATATATAAAAATATTTTAAAAAGTTATTAATTTTGTGAAATTGTTTGTTTTAAATGTAAAATAGTTTTTTGTTTTAATTAATTGTTTTTTTTTTTTTGTTTGTTTATCGTAATTGTTTGTTGAAAATCGTGGCAGTAATATGCAATTGTTTTTAAATTTTTACTTTTTTAATTTCTTTGTTTAAAACAAAACTTAAACTTATTTTAAATAATACAATAAAAATACCAACGCAAAATTTAAAAATAAAAGATTTTAACATTTTACCAATTATTTATTTAAATTATAAACAAATTTTGTTCCTTCGCTCCAAAACGGTAGATTACCAGTTATATTCAATATTTATCTATAGAAAATTTAATTTAATTACTATTTTTTAAAGAAAATAGTTTGATATGTCTCATTTCCAATCAAGGAAAGAGCAGAATTCAATCTTTCAAACAACACTTAAGCAAAAGAGAGTCGCCAATAAAATGAGACTCTCTTATTATAAGTTTAAAACAAAATCCAATCAGAACCTCTCTTAAAATGAGAAAGACACTCTCCTGAGCTATTACGCGCACTTTTTTAAAAGTATCTAAACAAAATCAGTCTGAGTTCTTCATTCTGGCTCTCTCTACCGAAAAGAACATAAATTGAGAAGAAAATATAAGCAATAGGTACAGCTTATAGAAAATAATAAAACATGTTTTAAAAATCTTTGAATATTTCCGTAATTGTTCAATGTTTTTATTTGTTTTCCACAACTTAATCTGTTTAATTGTCTACTAATATTTGAAATATTTTAATTTTTTTTTCTTATAATTTGTATTTTGGGGTTACGTTGTTGGTAAGTACTAATACATTTTCTAATTATTGTTTAATGAAACTAAAATTGACTGTGACTTAAACTAATGATTAAACGAAAATCAATACCAACCTTAGGACATTTCACTGGAGCATCATTACAGGAAAACACTGTAAAGAAATTAAAAATAATGAGAAATAAAGTTAAACAATAAAAAGCAACAAAATTCAATTTTATACAAAATTTGATATATCGACAAGTGGATTTTCGATAACTTGACCTTTGTATGTAAAAGCTGTCTAAAGTTACAGCAAAGTTAACGATAACATGACAATTCTATAGAAGAGTTTATAGAAAAGCTATCGATTACTTGATTTTTCCATAGAAACGTTTTTAATAACTTGACTCTTTTAGAGAAATGTTATCGATAACTTGACTTTTTATACTATAGTTATCGATGACTTTTCTGTACAAAAATAATCGATAAATTACCATTTTTTTTAAAAGTTTTCAACATTTGGGTTTTTTTATGGAAATGTTATCGATATCCTGAATTTTCTGTAGAAAATTTATCGATAACTTTACTTTTCTGTAAAAAGAATTATCGATGACTTTGCTACAGAAAAGTTAGGAATAACTTTCTGTTAAAAAGTTATAGTTTTTTTACAATAGTTGTCAATAATTTGAGTTTTCTATAGAAAAGTTATCGATAACATGACTTTTATGTCAAAAAAGTTATCGATAACTAGAGCTTTCTATAGAAAAATTATCGATATCTTGACTTTTCTATAGAAAAGTTATCGATAACTTGATTTTACCATAGAAAACTTATCGATAACTTGACTTTTCTAAAGAAAATTTATCGATAACTTGACTTTTATATAAAAAAGTTATCGATAACTTGACCTTTCTATAGAAAATATATCGATAACTTGACTTTTCTGTAGAAAAATTATCGATTACTTAAATTCTCTATAGAAAAGTTATCGATAACTTGACTTTTTCATAGAAAAGTTATCGATAACTTGACTTTTCCATAGAAAAGTTATCGATAACTTGACTTTTCCATAGAAAAGTTATCGATCACTTGACTGTGATATAAAAAAGTTATCGATAACTAGACTTTTCTATAGAAAAGTTATCGATAACTTGACTTTTCTATATAAAAGTTATCAATAACTTGACCTTTCTATAGAAAAGTTATTGATAACTTGACTATTCTATAGAAAAGTTATCGATTACTTGAATTCTCTATAGAATAGTTATCGATAACTTGACTTTTCCATAGAAAAGTTATCGACCACTTGACTGTGATATAAAAAAATTATCGATAACTAGACTTTTTTATAGAAAAGTTATAGACAACTTCACTTTTATATGGCAAAGTTATCGATAACTACCCTTTTATATAGACTTTTCAATAGAAAAGTTATCGATAACTTGACTTTTCTATAAAAAAGTTATCGATAACTTAACTGTGCAATAGAAAAATTATCGATAACTAGACTTTTCTACAGAAAAGTTAAGAAAAATCAAATTATCGATAACTGTTCTTTTCTATAGAAAAGTCATCAATATCTTGACTTTTATAAAAAAATTATCGATATCTTGATTTTTGATTAAAAAGTCAAATTATCGAAAACTTTTCAACATAAAAGGCAAGTTATCGATAAGATGACTTTATAATAGACAAGTTTTCAATTAGTTTAAATTTTTTAAAGAAAATGTACAGATAAGTTTATCGATAACTTTATATTTTTTGGAAAAGTAGTAACCCGATTTATCTCTGGTAAAAGTATCGATTTCTTTATAAAAATGTATAATTTTTTTCTATAGAAAAGTTATCGATGACTTGACATTTTTACAAAAATGAATAACAACATGACTTTGTTTTTCTATAGAAAAGATATCGACAACTTGACTTAATCGAACATATACAAATGTTATCGAAATCTAATTTAATTAAAAATTTTTCAAAAATCCTTCATTTCAATAAAATTCTTTCATATTTGACGAATTTCTGAAAAAATTCTTTAATTTAAAACTTTCCTTAATAATATCATTCATACGCCCCGTAATGTGTCAATAATTCTATGGCGAATAGTTGTTAAATATTTAACTAAATAAATATCACTCATACGTGATGGTTTCAATATATTATTTAATTCATATTTTTTTTTTTCATACAACACAGTTGAAAATTTCATAATAATACCGCAAAACACCCACGAATGCATAAATAATTTAATACGCAACAAATGTTGCAGTTTTCACCATAAATGCGTATAAAATGAACATTTGATTTTCAGCCGACAATTTTTAATTGACCTGTGGGTTATAAATATTTTTTTCATAATTTCATCATTAAAGTCATATCAGTTTGCATGCATGCATACACATATGTACATTTAAACGTTTTATTTGCATATTTGTTTATTAAAATTGCAATAAAAAAAGTATTAGACATTTAAAATTTAATTATGCAAAATACTTTTGTTATCTCTATTTATTAATAACAAACACACATGATGAAAACTTTAAAAAAGAAAAAAAACCTGTCACCAATATGATTTGTACTTTTTAGGCTTAAATGATTTTCAGTTAAACAAAAAATGTAAGAGGGAAATATTAATTATATTATTATTTTTATTACAGCTCGTCACTCTCCCACCCCAGCTCCTTCACGCTACAGACGTGCCGGCAGTGAACCCTATGTTCCACCACCAGCCTACTGGAACCGTGGCTCAAGTGTAGCTCCTCGTGCTCCATCTGTATTCGATCGTGCACCATCCGTATTCGATCGTGCCACTAGCTTGGCTCCTTTCACCCGTCCCTTGTTCCGTGCCAGTTCATTGGAACCCTTGGATGAACTTTTTGCCAGTAAGTTAGATAAAGATAATGTTTTCCAGCGTGCTGGCTCACCAAGTCCCACTCCCGTTAAGGCTGGTCGCTGGGGACCTCGCCCCACTGAAGTTGCCTATGATGCTGATGGTAAACATACAAAAAAATAATCAATTCAAATCAAAATTTCAAAATTTTGTTAATTTATTATTCGTTTGCTGTTAAAAAAAAAACAATTTGAAATGCTAAATGTTAAATGTTTCCTTAAAGGAAATTGAATTGAAAGCTAGTAGTTTAGTTACAAACTAATAAAATTATCAAGGGAAATGCTATTTTCTCTGTTATTTTTATTAGTGGCTTTAAGCTTTACTTTTGGTGTTACGAAATTTCAAGAATTTGGCTTAAACGAGTTTATGTTTTTATATTATACACGTGTTAAATGTGGCCAGAAGCATCAGCGCAAATTTTGTACCCATGATTGGCAACCGTTTTTATATTATTTTTCTTTATATATTATAATCCTGTGTCAGCTATAAAAAACGTTTTCTTTACAAAATATCCTTTTTATGACGGGCATATTTTGAAAGTAAAGACCTTTCATTCATTTTCAACAAAAATCTCTATATGAAGACTAGATGATTTGAAAATGTTACCCAAAAAAAATTTTCCTTTCATCTTCCTCAATTCATCTCCATTTTACTAACTCTACATAACATTTATTTTTAAAAATTATCGATTTGTGTTCTCTTTTATAGAAAAGTTGACGATTACATGAGTTTTCTTTAAAAAGTTATCGATAACTTGACTTTTCCAAAGAAAACACACTGATAACTTGACTTTTCTATAGACTTTTGAATTTTCTATTTAAAAGTTATCGATAACTTTACTTTTTTATAGAAAAGTTGTTTTAATAGAGAAATTATTGATAACTTGTCTTTTTTATAGAAAACTCACCTATAGTTTGATTTTTCTGTAGGAAAGTTATCGATAATTTAACTTTTCTATAGAAATGCTAAACCTTGATTTTTCTATAAAAAGTTGACTTTTTTCTATAGAAAAACTATTGATAACTTGATTTTTTTTTTAGAAAAGTTATCGATAACTTGACTTCTCCATAGAAAAGTTATCGATAACTTCACTTTTAATAGAAAGTTATAGACAACTTGTTTTCTCTATAGAAAAGTTATAGGCAACTCGTCTTCTCTATAGAAAAGTTATCGACAACTTTACTTTTTCATATAAAAGCTATCAATAACTAGGCTATCGATAACTGTAACGTTATCTAAAAAAGTTATCAATATCCTGTGTTTTTTTACAGAAAAATATCGATAACATGACTTTTCTTTTGAAAAGTTATCGACAACTTTACTCATATATAGAAAAATTACGATAACTTTAGTTTTTTATTGAATAGTTATCGATAACTTGACTTTTTTATAAAAAAACTTATCGATGGTTATTCTTTCCTATAGAAAAATTATCGACAACTATAACTTTCTACAGAAAAGTAATCAATCTTTAGAAAAATTATCGACAATTATCTTTTCTATAGAAAAGTTATCGATAACTTGACTTTCCTATAAACGAGTTATGGACAATTTGACTTTTTATAGAATAGTTATCGATAGCTTGACTTTTCTTTAAAAAACTTATCGATGGTTTTACTTTCCTATGGAAAATTTATCGATAACTGTAACTTTCTATAGAAAAGTAATCATTCTTTAGAAAAGTTATAGACAATTGTATTTTCTATAGAAATGATATCGAGAACTTGACTTTCCTATAGAAGACTTATCGATAACTTGACTTTTATATAGAAAAGTTATCGATAACTGTAATTCTCTATAGGAAAGTAATCAATATCCTGACTTGTCTATAGAAATTTTATCGTTATCCTAACTTTTCTATAGAATATTTATCGATAACTTGACTTTTCTTTAAAAAAGTTATCAATGGTTTGACTTTTCTATATAAAAGTTATCGATAACTGTAATTCTCTATAGGAAAGTAATCAATATCCTGACTTGTCTATAGAAATTTTATCGTTATCCTAACTTTTCTATAAAATAGTTATCGATAACATGACCTTTTTATAAAAAATTTATCGACAATTTCACTTTTCTATAGAAAAATTATCGATAACTTCACTATTCTATAAAAAAGTTATCGATGTAATTCACTTTAGAAAAGTTATCCATATCCTGACTTTTCTCAATAACTTGACTTTTCTTTAGGTAGATTATCGATAACATAACTTTTCTTTAGAAAAAATATCGACAATTGTGTTTCCTATGGAAAAGTTATCGATTATTTTACTTGTTTATAGAAAAATTATCGATAAATTTGCCTTTTTATAGAATAGTCATAGAGTTATTGATAACTTGACTTTATTGATAAAAAGTTATCGAAAATTCTTAAAATTGCCTTAAGTTTTCTCTAGAAAAGTTATCGATTTTCAAGGAAATTTATAAATTAACTTTCTTTCTCCGGAAACTTAACTTTGTTAAAGAAAGGTTAAAGATAAGTTATAATTTCCCTAGAAAAATTGTCGATAACTTTATGTATATCTATAAAGCAAATTATCGATAACCTTATGAACAAGTTATATACATTTTTCATATCTTTCAGTCATTCTCTCATCCATAATCTATTTCCTCTATATTCCCTTTTTTCATTCTTATCCCGCTCGCCTTAATGTTTATCAGCTTTTCCCATTTCTTACTTCACACGATCCCAAAAAGACCTTTTGATATGATTTTCCAACATTTTGAAATATAATTTTTTTAAATCCTCAAAAATCCTTCCAAAAAAAAATGATGATCTCAAAAATAATTTCAATTTGAACAGCATTTACGCATGGATTAATATCAAAATTTGTTTCTTTTTATTTTATTTGTTTCTGTGTTTTTTTTTATATATTCTCTTCATTTGTGCGACTAAATCACAGTGTAAAATCAAAACAAAATCAAAAACAAAAACAATCAAAATCAAATCAAAAAAATCACAACAAAATTACACACAACATTATTCTTTCTACCTCCCTGTACTCTCTTTGTTATAAAAACTAAACTAAAACATCAAAAAAAAAATATCCAACCAAAAAAAATATCATCTATATACGTTCGCCCTTCCTAGGACTACCCATCTTCCATCCCAGAAACCGCTTCAGGGATATGTTGGAACCCAATCCCAGCGCTCCCATCTCAGCCTTCACTCGTGATCCCTTCTGGTGGGATATGGATGATTTAGCTCCCATTCGTGCTGTTTCACCATTCCGTGCCACATCGGTGCCACGTGGCGGTTCCGTTGCCAGGGATTCGTTCTTGTCGCCCATTAAGAATCGTTATTTGTGGACAAAACACCCCGTCAGACCTTTGACTCGTAAGTATTCAAATTTTGAGTTTTTCCGCTTTAGTAGAGAATATTTTATTACAAAAACCTCAAGTTGTAATATATTTTTTTATATATAACAATTGTATAAATCCTTTTTACCATTTAGAAATCCCCAAATTTAGTTTTTAGTTGAGTTTAGAGTTGTTATGTCTTGGTCCCAGTGTAAATATTAAAAATTCCATTTTTAATGTGTGACTAAAATCAAGATCAATTTCATTTAAACACATTTGTAGAAAAGTAATCAAATGTTATAGATTATGAAAGTTTTATTGGATTTGTGTAAAAATTTTTTTAGGTTTTAGAATTGAAAAGCTTTAAAAGCTTTGTAAAGTACAGCAGTATATATTCTCATTATTTTATTTAATTTTAAAAATGTCATAAGGTATTTATTTTTTTCTCATAAAATGCTTTAAAAGTTTTTTAAACATTAAACGGTTTTAGTGGTTTTAGGTTAGAAAAAGAAAGCTCAGGTGTATTAAAGCTTAAAAGAATATCTCAAATTATTGAAATTTGGTAACCGAATAAAGTTAAATAATAAGCTCGATCCTCTGTAAAAAAAACTTTTTCTTATACATTTCTAATTTTTGTTTTTCTTTAACAAATCCATTACTTTATCCCTAACAAAAGCTACTCTTTTGGTACTAAAAGTACTTTTTTAAAAATAACTTACTTTAGTTTCTTTTAGTACTAACAACTTTTAGTACTAAATGGTGCTCAATTTGGTATTAAAACGAGCTTTTAATAGTGAAAGGTGAAAAAAGAGCTTTAAGTTTATAAAAAAATTTTAAATGAGATGACAAAACATTCTTATATTCTATAGTTAAATACTCTGTTAAAAGCATTTTCTTATAAACATTTAATTAAGCTTTTCTTTAAGCATTTCAATAACTTCATCATTGCGAAAAGCATATTTTGCTATTAAATTGAATTCCAATTTGGTATTTAAATGAGCTTTTTGCACTGAAAGATGAAAAAAGCTTTTACAACATAAAATGTTCTTAAGGTTCTCATAAAATTATCAAAACAAGCTTTCAGATAAAAACACACTCTTAGTTTGAAAACAAACTTTTAGTATTAGAAGAGCTTTTAGTACATAAAAGAGGCTTTTAGCACCTAAACCAAACTTTTGTAATAACACGAGTTAAGTATTTATACTCAATCGAGCTTTCAGTGTCAGAACGAATATATAGTAGCAGAACAAACAATACGTAAGAGAACCAGCTTTTAGTACTAAAACGAGCTTTAGTACTATAACAAGATCTTAGTACTTAATAGTTAATATGTGTATAAAATAAGTAATACAATGACGTGTGAGTACTTGACACATCTTTTAGTACTAAAACAAAAGATTTTAAGTGTTTAGAACTTAAACGAGCTTTTAGTTCTAAACTAGGGTTTTATTTATTTTATTAGTACTATTAGTAAAAATATGTCCTTTTAGTACTGAAGAACAGGATTTAAGTACTAAAACGAGAACTAAAATGAGGTTTTGTACTATAAGAATGTTTTAGTACTTAAGCTAGGGATTAGTATTAAAATGAGCTTTTAGTATTAAAACGAACTTTTAGTTTTAAAACTAGCTCTTAGTATTACAACGAGCTTTAAAAAAGTTATTTTAGTACTTATAAGAGATTTTAGTACTAATAGAACTATTAGTACTAAAAAGAGTTTTTATTACAAAAAAAGAGGTTTTAGTACAAAAATAGCTTGTAGTACTAAAACAGCTTTCAGTAATAAAAAGAGATTTTACTACTTAAACAGCTTTTAGTACTAAAATAGATTTTAATACTAAAAAGACTTTTAGTACTAAAAAGACTTTTAGTACTAAAAAGACTTTTAGTACAAAAAATAACTTTTAGTACTAAAAAGAGCTTTTAGTACTAAAACAGCTTTTAGTAATAAAAATTTATTTTAGTACTAAACAGCTTTAGGAGTAAAACGAGTTTTTAGTACTTAAAACAGCTTTTAGTACCAAAATAGCTTTGAGTACTAAAAATAGCTTTTTTGTACAAAAAAGAGCATTTAGTACTAAAAAAAGCTTCTAGTACTTATACAGCTTTTCCAAAAAAGATATTTTAGTACTAAAACAGCTTTAAGAACTAAAAATAGCTTTTAGTACTAAAAAGAGTTCTTAGTATTGAAAAGAGCTTTCAATACTAAAAAGTGCTAGAGCTTTTTGTACTAAAAAGAGCTTTTAATTATAAAATGAGCTATTACTTAGTATAATAACTATAAAGTTATTGATATGTAATTTTTAAATAGAAAATTATCGGTATCCAGATAATTCGATTTTTCTTAAATTTTTTAAAATATTCAAATTTGAAAGAATATAAAAAGAACAAGAAATTACAAATCCCAAGAAGAGTTGTATATAATAGTAGTAAATAGTATAATAACAAAAAACGTATAAAAACGTCGTAACTATTATACTTTTAGATAAATTTTAATTTTCTATCTCAATATTAATATTAACACATTTTTTCTTTTATGAAAAATTTCTGTATTATCACTTATCAACAGCTGAAGAAGAGGCAATTTTTGAATAAATTTCAAAGTAAAAAAAAACTCTTGAGCTGTAAAAGAAAAAAAACCTAAAAAATAAACAAATTAAAAAAGAAATAAAAACAAACAAATCAACTCATCTACGATTAAAAAATAATAAAAACGATTTTATTGACAACTAACACAAAAAGCACTAAAATGCACAAAATAAACGAAAAAAGAAAATAAATTGGTAAGAAAAAATTTAAAACAAAAAACAAATTGCATGTGGTAGAAATCTAAAAAAAACATATATTTAGAAAACAAAATAAACAAACATTAAAATTGTTTAAAAACAATGTTTGAGTAGAATGTAAAGTTTATAAAATAAACCACAAAATTACCCAAAATTCCCCCCTTCTTTTAATTTAGAAAAAAAATAAACACACCAACCCCTACTTACAAGTAGTTTTGGTACTAATTTTTTTTGGTAGTATTTAGCTTATTAAAGTAGTATTTAGTAGCTTTTGGTATTTTTTATTTTTATTTGGTAGTAGTTTGATATTTATGTCTTTTTTCTTGTTGTTATAAAAAGAAAACTAATTTTTATTTTTTTTTCAATTTCTTTCTTAAATTTTAACAGCCCATCGCGCTATGTAAATTGTAAATTGTGATGCTAAGTTTTAATTTAGAAAAAAAATACTAAAACCAGCAAAACGAATGAATTAAAGGCCTCAATGAAAAAAAAACGATTCTTACAAATGAAAAAAAACCAACAAATCTTTAGCGAAATTCGAAACGAAGAAGATTTTTTCAACTTTAAACTCTTTCTCTCCTACAAAGAAGCTCTTACTGCACAACAAAATCATCAACAACAACAACATCACACAACAACAAAAACTACCATTATTATCATGACAATTAAAACAAATGCCTAAGTGTCATTTACATCACCTCTCGCAAAACTCTTTTTTTTTAATTAATTTTATTTTTTTTTATAATTTATTTTGTTATTTTCTGTGTAAAATATTGTATTTAAAAGAAAAAAATTAAAAAAAGCATGTTAAAAAATCTAAAAAAAAAAATAATAAAATGATTTACATTTAAGTTTGTAAAAAAACAGTACTTTTTAAAAGTTGTTCCTTTTTGTATACTTTAAATAGAAAGAAAGAAAAAAACCTAAAAACACCAACAAATAATCGTATTTTTATTAAAACAGCCAAAATATATCAAGTGTCAAATGCACTGTCAAGTTTTACTCTTTTTTTTTCTCACTCTTTCACACACTATCTTACTCTCTTTTAAAACAGCTACAACAACATTTATCTACTACACTTTGACATCATTTAAATTGTGGTATTTAAACAAATTTTCAAATGAATTTCTAAAAAAAATAATAACTGTCATTTGTGTGAAAATGTTAAATAATATAGTTTATTAAATTAAAATTTAAAACAAAATACAATTTTTGTGAAATAATTAAAAAAAACAAATAAAATAATTCATGTCTGCCAAATGTATAATAATCATAATAAAAATATACAAAAATTTTATAATAAAATTACAATTAAAAACACCAAAAACAACAAACAAATGGTTTTTATATTAAAATAGTTGTACTAAAAATTTTAGACTAAAATACGCTTTTAGAACAAAAAGTGCCTTAAAATAAGAAGCTTTAGTAAATTGTTTACTAGAACTGAACTAGAACTGAACTAGAACTGACCTAGAACTGAACTAGAACTGAACTAGAACTGAACTAGAACTGAACTAGAACTGAACTAGAACTGAACTAGAACTGAACTAGAACTGAACTAGAACTGAACTAGAACTGAACTAGAACTGAACTAGAACTGAACTAGAACTGAACTAGAACTGAACTAGAACTGAACTAGAACTGAACTAGAATTGAACTAGAACTGAACTGAACTAGAACTGAACTAGAACAGAACTAGAACTGAACTAAATCTGAAATAGAACCGAGCTAGAATAAAACGAGAACTGCTAATAAACATCCTTTAAACATAAAGGTGTTTAATAAAAAATCGACTTTTTCTGTTCAACCATTAATAAATTTTTATACCCTACACCACTGGGGAGGGTATATTGGGTTTGTGCTGATGTTTGTATACCAATCGGCTTAGAATCATTTTCTGAGTCGATTAAGCTATGTCCGTCCGTCCGTCTAGCTGACCGGCTGGCTGGCTGTCCATGTAAACCTTGTGCGCAAGGTACAGGCCGCAATTTTGAAGATAATTAGATGAAATTGGCACACACGCTTCTTTTGGCCCAAGGACGAAGCCTGTTGAAAATGGATAAAATCGGTCTATTATTTTGACTAGCCCCCATACAACCGTACCCCCCAAATAGGGCCTTTCGGCTTATAATTAATTTAAATGATCTATTATGTTAACAAAAGTCGACAAAACATAGTTTTAGAGAACTTTAAATGACACTACCGATTTTTGTAATGATCGGGCTTCATTTGATCCTATCCCCCATACAAACTCCCCTTCAGAAAATGACTTAAAGGTCAAAATTCATTTATAAACACTAATAATACTTTTAAATTCTACATAAATAATAATGAAGAAGACTTAACTCCCCTACCAATATTTTTAAGGATAGGGCCATATTTTGCCCTCCTCCCCTTTGAGCCCTCTTGTAAAAATTCGTTTTTTGCCAAAATAAAAGTAAAAATACTCCGAAATAAAGTTAAAAAAACAAACCAAATGCTTTATTTTTTTAAATAATCCCCATTTTTAACATACATACAGACAGGTGTAGGATATCTAATGGTCGGCTACGCCCGACTATGCATTCATACTTGTTTTATTTAACAAGAATAAAACCAAAAAAAACACAATAAGCAGAAACATTCGTAGTCACGTAATATTTTCTATTTATGGCTATTTTAACAGCCAAACCGCCCTGCTTTTTGCTAACCCCTCTAGCAACATAAACAATTACGACCACAATTCATTAGTGAGATATTTTACCACAAACTCCACATAAACGTCAATTAAACTCTTTTGATATCAAACATCCTGTTTATCCTCTATACTTTTTTCTCTTAGAAAAACTTTTTCACTTTAATTGTATCCTTACTTAATACAAATAAATTTGTAAGTTTTTTTTTTTAAATATCCTTATTTATAATATTTTACAATGGACGGATGCTATTAGAATTTTAATTTTTTATATTATTTCTTTAATACTCAAACATCTTCAATGTCATTAAAACCAAGAATGAAGGTCTGGTTTAAATCTTGTTCGATGTTACAAAAATATACTTATTTTAGCCTTAAAACTTTAACATAATATTAGCCAGCAGTGGTAGTGGGTGAGTCCAGTTTATTTAGCTTCTTTTGAGTTTTTTGTTATTATTTCCAAAAACTACCTTCAGGCTAAATCCCATTTGTTTACCCTGTGACAATATAAACTTGTTTTCGTATGTCCTTGCGTGTGTGATTTTGTAATTTCTTAGCTGTTGCTTTTTGTTTTCGGTGTGTGTTGTAAAATAAACCTTGAAACATACTTTTGCTGCATCTGGGGATTCTACATATGCAACGGTTTTGTATTTCTATCAAAACAAAGAAATTTATCATCAAACATCTTTCAATTTTTTGGCTTTTTAATTTTCATTTAATCATTGTCTATATACCAACACACGCACATTTTTTTTATCGTACTCGGGGTTAAAAGTTCAAAATCTCTAAGGACTTGTGTCAAAAGTATTAAATTAATAATAGTTGTAAAACAGAAAAGGAAATAAGAATACATAAAAACTTATAATGAACATTTTAGCAGCAAATAAAATAAAATACATTCCGGTAAGAAATTTTTAAGTGATAAATAAACATAGTTCAGTTCTAATTCAGTTCTAGTTTAGTTCTAGTTCAGTTCTTGTTCAGTTCTAGTTCAGTTCTAGTTCAGTTCTAGTTCAGTTCTAGTTCAGTTCTAGTTCAGTTCTAGTTCAGTTCT
>NC_060952.1:92371654-92373324 GCF_022045245.1 Lucilia cuprina | reverse complement strand
GTTCTAGTTCTGTTCTAGTTCTGTTCTAGTTCTGTTCTAGTTCTGTTCTAGTTCTGTTCTGTTCTAGTTCTGTTCTAGTTCTGTTCTAATTCTGTTCTAGTTCTGTTCAAGTTCTGATCTAGTTCTTTTCTAGTTCTGTTCTAGTTCTGTTCTAGTTCTGTTCTAGTTCTGTTTTAGTTCTGTTCTATTTCTGTTCTAGTTCTGTTTTAGTTTTGTTCTAGTTCTGTTCTAGTTCTGTTCTAGTTCTGTTCTAGTTCTGTTCTAGCTCTGTTTTAGTTCTGTTCTAGTTTTATTCTAAATCAATTCTAGTTCATTTCTAATTTCCTTTTCCTTAAACAATGTTAAAATCGCAAAATCAAAGAAAGAAGTGCTTAAACAAAATTAACCTTATTGAAAAAGCATTAATAAGATTATTTAACCATTTTATGGACAGCTACTTCAAATCTACTTACATTTCTTAATATTTAACAAATTAACTCAAGTGTAAGTGAAATTTTATGCTTAAATAAATTTTAACAAAATATACAAAAAATGTACATATACAACTAGAACCCAAAATTGTTCAAATTAATTAATTAGTGGTCCATGTCTAAAAAGATTTTACAAACCCAAATACGCATAAAGCCACATACAATTTACTTAATTGTATTATAAAAATTAAAACCATATCTATTTTATTAAAGTGTCCAGAATAAAATAAACCACAAATTTTTATTTGTTGAACATTGCTGTTCTCTTAATAAAATAGAAACCACAAAAATGTGATTAATTTATCATTTTCATATCAAAAAAGTGAGAAATCAAAAAAAATCCTTAACAGAATTGTAAGAAATTTAAATTAATTAACAGAAAATAGATCTAAGACAAATATGCAAAGAAAATTTTTGTGAAATTAATTATTAATGATGTTTAAATGTTATAACATAAATGTGGTTTAAAATTAAAATTTTAAATTTACTTAATTTTAGTGAAAATAATTAAGTCCATTTTTACAAATTTAAGGTCAGACAATGTCATCGTATTTTAATCTCTATTTTTGAAATAAAAATATATATAAGACAAAGGAACGAAAAACTGATGCGTTGTCCTGTCCCATTATGTTGCAAAACAATTTTTGTTATTTTTTCCCTTTAAAATTGTGTGTTTGTTACATTTATAATGTTGTATTTAAGAGTTCAATGATTAAAGGTTAAACAGTCGGTTTCTGCTTGTGTTAATTTTTTTTATTTCAGTTGTTTTTCTACCACTTTTGGTTTCATTTTCACTTTTGCTGCTGTTAACTAATTGAGGTCAAATGGTGTTATAAATTTTGGGGAAAAAAAAACAAAGAAAAAGTATTACGTGCCTAAAGAGACTCTAAATTATTGAGAAGATTAAAGAAAGCGTTTGGTTAAAGGGTCAATTAAAAACACTTAACAATTTCAATTATTTTTAATTATTTTGGGGTTTGTTTACAATATTTAAAAAAAAACGTAAAACTGTTTAAAATAAGCTACTGGTTTTTAATTATTTTGAAGAAGTTTAAAATAAGATTTTAAAGGACCTCTAGGATTACTATATAGAGTTCAGTTCTAGTTCAGTTCTTGTTCAGTTCTAGTTCAGTTCTAGTTTAGTTCTAGTTCAGTTCTAGTTCAGTTCTAGTTCAGTTCTAGTTCAGTTCTAGTTCAGTT
>NC_060952.1:92368411-92371554 GCF_022045245.1 Lucilia cuprina | reverse complement strand
ACAGAACTAGAACAGAACTAGAACAGAACTAGAACAGAACTAGAACAGAACTAGAACAGAACTAGAACAGAACTAGAACAGAACTAGAACAGAACTAGAACAGCACCAAAACTTAACAGAATTTAAAATTTTGGTATAAGAGGGCGTATAATTAATATTAATTAATATAGAAGAAAGTCTTTAATAAATTTTAATCCATTCCTATTTATTTTTAACAAAACTTTGAGTAAAAATATTTTATTAATTAATTTCATAATGTTCATGTTTTTCATTGATGTCATTGAATTTTTTAATTTTATTTTTTATCCATTTTCCTTGAATTATCGTGTTTAAGTTGATTTCAAACATCAACAACAACATGAAGTAATCATATTTATTAGCAAATAACTACAAGAAAAACAATAAAGATTATTTACTACAAAAGTGTTGTAACTTGAAATTTATTTAAGTTACTTTCGAATTATATTGAAAATGTGATGAAGTACATTGAGGAATAGTAGTGAAAGTCTATCAGATAAATTTATTTAAAAAACAATTTTTAATTCAATTAGAGTTAAGACATTTTTAAAATAAACGAGCGCTGTTTGTATTTTTTGACATTAGAAATGTTTCATAGTTTAATTTCCATTAAGTTTATTATTATCTTCAACATCATCATCGTCATCATAGCCCCAAACCCAAATTTATGTCAAATTTATCAAAAACACACATTTCGAACAGAAACAACTATTCAACTGGAGCAACAACAAAAATAACCAATATACATACGAACATACAAGAACACATACAAATCTATGAAAACGGAAGTCAAATAATAATAAAAACAATAAACACTCACACACAATATAAACCACTAGAGAACAGACTCCCGATGACCTTCAACATGCAAACAGGTTTTATACACATACTGTCACTTTTTACTAACCATTTCACTTGATAGTTTAGTTCCACGAGAAAATGGAAGTCAGAGAGGGAGTGGGTGTGAAATGTTATGTGGTTTATACATACATTTATACCATAATATTCTCTCATGCATTTATTGAAAACAATCATGCTTGCCCACTCAGTCATACATACATTCATTTTCACTCATTTATACATTCATGCATATTAGTAGTGGTATTTGTTTATGCATGAGTTGTAATTGAGCAGACAAAAAAAGACTGTCATAAAGAGCAGTCATACGCTCATGCACATAAAAGTTTTTGTTGTTTAGTAGTTTAAAACTATTTTTCGTATGGATTTTTTTAAAGTATCTACGATCAAAGCAACCACATTTTAAATCGCAAATCGTATTTTCAAGGAAAATCAGTTCTTTTTAACTGAAATTAATAAATTTTTGTGAGCAAAATTTCCGAAAACTTTGTTAGCAAAAAGTTTATTTCAAGTAAAGGTGAATTTAACTTGTTTACAAGGTCATTTTGGGCGTCTATGATTTGCACACACAGATATTTTGCAAATGAATGCGAGCAATTTTAACAAACGGTAGTCAGTTTGTTGGTTTAAATTGCATGAAAGTGGTTTTTAAATTGCGGATAAGTGAGTTTTGTTGGAAATTATGTTTAAAATAAATTAGTATTAAACTAGAACTGAACTAGATGTAAACTAGAACTGAACTAGAACTGAACTAGAACTGAACTAGAACTGAACTAGAACTGAACTAGAACTGAACTAGAACTGAACTAGAACTGAACTAGAACTGAACTAGAACTGAACTAGAACTGAACTAGAACTGAACTAGAACTGAACTAGAACTGAACTAGAACTGAACTAGAACTGAACTAGAACTGAACTAGAACTGAACTAGAACTGAACTAGAACTGAACTAGAACTGAACTGGAAGTAAAGAAAAACAATAAAGATTAATTTCCTTTAATATCTCCCTAATTAATATCAATCGTACGCTCCCATATAAAAAAATTTAAAACCACAAACATGTTGCCGTTTAATGATCGTTTTGTATTTGGGTTTAAATATTTTTACAATTCTTTCAGAACTCCTTGTCTTTAAAGTGTCTTAATTTTATCAGCATATTAATTAAATCAAAATATTAAAAATCCTCTTTAAAACATCATTAGAATTTATTAATAATTTCTTTCAATTACCACAAAGTTTTTTAATGTTAAAACAAAAAATGTAAATAAACTTTATAACCCACATAAAGAGAGTTATAGACACACATATTCATATTAAGAAGATAATGTTCCTAAAATATGTTGAAATAAATGTCTTTTCGTGAGTATATGTGTGTGTGTTTATGTAAGCAGACACGTATTTATGAATGTATTTAATAAAACCCTCTAAACCAGTAAAAAAACAAAAGATAAAGTTTAAGCATATTTATAATGGTTTTTAAGTAGACGATGATGATGAAGATAACGATGAAGTTAATGATGTTGGGTATGATGGTAATGCTTTTTTTGAAGCTAATTTGGTTTGACACATGCGTTTAAATTAGAGGTTTAAATAATGCTTAAAGTAGAAGCTTTAAAATAAAAACTCATACATACACATTTCTTACTATAAAAAAACTCTCATTTGTTTTGTACTCCCCAAAAATATACTATAAACAGCCTTTAATACTTATCTCTCATATTTTCCATACGCACATACATTCATTCATAAACACAAATTAAAATTTTACCAGAAAATATGGCGAAAAATGTAAAGCTATATTCTCCCATTATTTAAATACATAGACATATTCTCTTCTTCTGTGTAAATAGGTTTGTACGTATGGCTGTTGCTGATGTTTATTGTGTGCATAAATTCCAACACGTGATACCTAATACACGTGCTTAAATTTTAGAATAAGCCAAAAAAAAAGTATAGCTAAAATCCTTTTATTATATTTGTTGTAATATATCTTCATAATTTCACATTTTTATATTCTATTTGCTTTTTTTTTCGTTTCGCTTCATTAAATTAAGACGTTGTGGGAACAAATGAGTGACAAAATATTTATTTAATTTCCGGTGTTTTACAATTTTTTCAGCACAAAGATAATTATAAGATTTGTGTGGTTTTTTATATGTATGTAGGGTCGGAACAATTGTCTGAATTAAAACACGCTTTTTTGTGGAAATAGTTATTATAAATTCAGTTTATCTTTATTATTATATTTGTTTGGTTTTTTTATAGCT
>NC_060952.1:92360110-92368311 GCF_022045245.1 Lucilia cuprina | reverse complement strand
TCTAGTTCAGTTCTAGTTCAGTTCTAGTTCAGTTCTAGTTCAGTTCTAGTTCAGTTCTAGTTCAGTTCTAGTTCAGTTCTAGTTCAGTTCTAATTCAGTCCTAGTTCATTATCTATATTAGTTTTAAGTAATTAAGTTGTAGTTCATTTCTATTTTTATTTATTCTTTAAGGCACAATGGGTATTTTTACACGTGTAGACACCAAATTCCTTAATTTGTTAAATATCTTCCTTCTTTTGGATTATGTTTCTTTTTACACTAAAAGGGACAGCATTCTGTAAAGAAAAGGTCTATTCACACTTTTAAGCAAAAAAAAAACTTTTTGGTGTTCCATGTTAAGGAAACTTTGTTTTCTATTTTTTTTAAAGAATCAAATTTTAATTTAAATAACTGTTGAGTTTATTTACTGGCTGTCATTGACTACTGCTACAGCATAATTCCATTTTTTCCCACTATATTAAAGAAGCTTGGACACATAAATTGTCTGATTTGATTTGATTTGACCTTTTTTCAATTTGTTGTTTTCTTTGCCATCTCTAACAAGATTGTCTGTCTGCTGTTTTTAAGAAAAACAGAAGAACTTTTTTCTATCAAGTGAAATGAAATGAGAAAAAGATTTTGTTTTCTTTTTTTAATGGCATCCACAAAAATGTACAAGTTGGTAATAAAATAAAAATGAAGTAAATGCAAAACATCAGTAGAGAAGTAGAACATAAACCTACAAATTGTTTTTAATACTTTAGTCTTTAAAAACTCGTTAATATGTTGATGTGTTTTTGTTTTGTTGTTGGTTATTGTTTTTTCGAAACTTTGTTTGTTCCTTTATAGGAGCAATAAAAATTCAAGGAAAATAAGTTGGAGTAAAATAGTGCTTTAGAGGAAAAATACAGAGAAATTACAAAAACTTTTCTGTTGTTGAACTTATAATGAATTTATTCTTTTTTGCTGCAGGTTAAAAATTATCACCCTTATCACCTGATATCTCTCCTGTGTTTCTCCTTATACCCCTCACCCGCCATAAAATATTAATGAAGGATTTATTCGATTTTTTTGTCATTATGTTTAAATGCATGTTATCAGACAGACACTTTAACAGATAAGCCGTCAAACAGACAACAATCGATTTGTTAAAAAAAGCTTTAAAAAAAGTAAAGTGTTTTTTTTTTTCTCAACTTACTGCTGACAAGGAGCAAGTTTTCTGTTGATTTTAGTAATTGTCCTTATTTTATGGAATTTTTTAATATCAAATCAATCATTTTAAAAATATCTGTTTTAGTACTTTTTTTCTGCTTCATTGTTACACATGTTCGAACATAACATGTGCCTTAAGCAGCAATTTCTTATGTATGAAAAGCTGTTTAGTAGCTGAGGGGAGTGTGGAGGGTAGAAGGAGATACATTGATATTTCATTTTTAGCACACATACACACGCACGCACGTACAAACAGTGTGGGATTAAAAGTAAAGACTGATTTTATAAAAATAAAGTTGAAATAATAGGTTTTTCTTAGGTTTTCTATGTGTTAGTTTATGTTAAATTTCCTGAGCTTGTAGTTGTTTGTCAAGCTTTGTTGATGGTTTGTTCTATCAGGTATTGTTTTGGGAATACTGATATAAAAATATATCAAAATCGCCCTATAAATGGCAGAGATAGGCGATAATTTACTCAAAATCACAATAATTTACATTGTTGACATAATGTATACTATGTGTAAATAATGTTAAATATTTAATAAAAGTTAAAAATAATGCAAAAGTTTAATGGATTCTAATAAAAAATACAATATTATTCAATTATTAATTAAAAAACAAAATACAATTTACATTATTGACCTTGTGTAAAGAATGTGTAAATAATAAGAAATATTTAAAAACTTCTTGTAAATTATTGTTGTTTATAAAGAAAATATAAAATTTACATTGTTGACATCATGTTAGCAATGTGTAAACTATAAAAAATTTTGAAAATATTGTTCTTTATAAAGAAAATATGGGATTTACATAGTCGACATCATGTAAACAATGAGAAAATCATGAAAAATATGAAAAAATTCTCTGTTAAATGTTTTAGGTTGGGTATAGATAACATTTACATTGTTGACATTATGTAAACAATTATAAATATTTGAAAAATGTGGAAAGTATTGTTCTTTATAAAAAATATATTGAATTTACATAGTTGACATCATGTAAACAATGAGTAAATTATGGGAAATATAAGAAATATTTCAACAATTGAAATTTATATTGTTGACATCGTGTAAACAATGTATAATAAAATAGATTTTAAAAATGTAAAAAAATCTTGTAAAATATCGTTTCTTTCAATGAAAATATAGAATTTACATAGTTGACATCATGTAAACAAGCGTTAATCGTGGGACATATAAAACAAATTTCAAAAATTCCTTTGAGATAATGTTTAGTTTGTATACAGATAATATTTACATTGTTGACATCATGTAAACAATGTGTAAAATATACAAAATTATTAGAATATATAGAAAATTTTTTTAAAATAGTATTGTTTATAGAGAAAACATAAAATTTACATAGTTGACATCATGTAAACAATGAGTAAATCATGGAAAATATAAAAAAAAAAAAATTCAATGATTACTCTGTAATTGTTTAGATTGCGTATAGATAAAATTTACATTCTTGACATCGTGTAAACAATGTGTAAATAATGTATAAACAATAAGAAACATTTAGAAAATTTAAAAAATTATTGTAAAATATTGTTCCTCATAAAGAATATATTAAATTTACATAGTTGACATTTTTTATTGGAATCATGTAAACAATGTGTAAATAATTAGAAATATTTAAAATATTAAGAAAATTCTTTTGAATTTTTGTAGTTTATGAAGAAAATACTAAATTTTCATTGTTGACATTATGTAAATAGTGTATAAATTATAAGAAATATTTGTAATATGTATAAATAATATATTTTTTTAAGAAATATCAAAATATTGTTAAAGACATCATATGAACAATAATCCAATTCACAATCGGTGTTGTACGGTTGTATCGTAGTATATCGTAGTTATACACTACCCCACTTTAGTAGGGAGGGTATATTAGGTTTGTGCTGATGTTTGCAACGCACAATATTATTGGTTCTATACCTAGAATGAGTCAATTTAGCTTTATCCGTCCGTCCGTCTGTCCGTCTGTCCGTCCATCCGTCTGTCCACCCGTCCGTCTGTCCATTCATGTAAAACTTGTAATCAAACTACAGGTCGCAGTTTTGAAGATAATTCAATGAAATTTGGCACATGATCTTTATGGTACTGTAGACGATGCCTATTGAAAATAGTTAACCCCGGTCCATTATTTCACCTAGGTCCCAAACAACTGTACCCGCCAAATAGGGCTTTTATGTTTATAATTATGTTTAATATACTTGTATCTCGACTTGATTTGTTTTTGTTTCAAAAAAATTTATTTGAAAAGTTTTTATGACATACAAAATGCTACAACAATACGACATTGATTGTGAAATGGATAAATATGTTAAAAATTCTAAATATAATAAAAATTTAAATTCTTTTAAAATATCACATTGTTGACATTATGTAAACAATGTGTAAATAAATTAAAAATATTTTAAAATTTACAAAATTTTTACTGATTATATTTTTAATACCAAAAAAATCCAAAAAGTTTCTATTGTTTGTGTAAACTTGGTCCTTTTTTGTCACTCACTGTAGTTATATACATTTAGAGCCTTACTGTCCTTGTCTATGCTACATACACATAAATATTTCATACTCTAATACTGACATAAACTTACACCTACATCTGCAACTATAGACTAGTTTCTCTAAGAGCTAATAAATACTAGTTCATATTATGTGAAGACAGAAGACAACTGAAATAAGATTTAAGATGAATACAGAAAAAACAAAAAAAAAAAAAAATGTTGCAACAACAAAATGACATACATATATAAGACTGACACTTTGACATAAACTACATATACATTAATTTTTATATTCTAGTTTGTACATAAATTATTAGTATGTTGATTATGACGGAAAGGATTTCTAGATAATATCTTATTACTTGTTAGAGAAAAGGTTATAAGAATATTTTGTGCAAATTTGCATATGGTTGCGTATGATTAATATTAATTAAAGAGTTATTAAGGAAAATCTTTAATAACATTTTCATTTTTTAAAGTAGTGTTAAAATTGAAATCAATACAGAAAGATAACATTTCAGTACATAATAAAATATTACAAATTCTTTATAAATATAACATTAAAAGCAAAACATAGCACCTTAATTTTTACAGATTTTTTTCAATAAATAATCTTTGTAAAAGTGATTGATAAGGAGTATGTTTTTTTTGTATAAATCTTTTAAATTGTTGAAATATTTTTATTTGAGTAAAGGATTTTGTTAAGGAATTTATTTTTCTTTTGTAACCACTTTTTTTGTATCTGCTAAATCATTTGTAGCAATTCTTTATGTAATATAATTTTTAGGGTCGCTGAAACGGGGGGGAAAAAGGTTGATCAATTTCACTTACTTATTCTTTTTTTCTTTTGAATACATTGTATAAGCCTTTAATTGTAAATGATGAGGGTTTGGTAGTCAAAAGGATTTCCTTTAGGTTTGTAATATGAAATAAGTTATGAGAAAATATCTTCTTAAATATAAATTTTACATGGTGTGTAAAGAATATGAAATATTTAGAATTTCTACAAATTTTTATAACATATGATTAACGGCATGTAAACAATGTGTAAATAATAGGAAATAATAAAATACAATTTACAACTAAGATATCGAAAATTTACATTGTTAACATCATGTAATTAATGGGTAAACAATAAAAAATATTTAAAATATATAAGAACTTTTTTCAAAATATTATTTATCTCAAAAAAATCAAAAATTTACATCGTTGTCATCAGGTAAATAATAAGAAATATTAATAATATCCAAGAAAAAATGCTTCCAAAATATTATTAACCTGAAGAAAATCAAAATATTTACATTGTTGATATCACGTAATGAATGTTTAAACAATAAAAAATATAAAAAATTATTTCAAAATATTATTTAACTTAAGAAAATCAAAAATTTACATTGTTGACATCATGTAAACAATGTGTAATATGTGTGACATATATTCAAACTATGTAAAAAATCTTTTAAAATATTATTTTTTACAAGAAAATCTAAAATATACCTCGATGACATCATGTAAACAAAAAATCCTCTTTCAAAATTTTCCAAAATATAATTAACCTCAAGAAAATCAAAAATTTACATTGACGAAATCATGTAAACAATAAGAAATATTATTAATACGAAAAAAATCTTCCAAAATATTATTTACCTTAATAAAATCAAAAATTTACATTGTTGACATTATGTAAACAATGGGTAAACAATAAAAATGGGAAAAAATAAAAAAAATCTTTCAAAATATTATTTACCTTAAGAAAATGAAAAATTTACATTGTTGACATCATGTAAACAATGTGCAAACAATAATATAAACAATATCCAAAAAAATCGTTCAAAATATAATTAACCTCAAGAAAATGCAAAAATTTACATTGTCGACATCATGTAAACAATGTGTAATTAATGGCATATATTCGAATTATGTAAAGAAATCTTTTAAAATATTATTTTTTACAAGATAATCTAAAATATACCTTGATGACATCATGTAAACAAAAAAATCCACTTTCAACATATAAACTGTTAACCTGTCTGTGTAAATGTAAAATTTACATTGTTGACTTCATGTAAACGATGCCTAAATAATAGGATATGAATATATTCAATATGTAAACTATTCTTTTAAAATGTTATTTACTAAGAGAAAATCCCAAAATTTACATTGTTCACTTTATGTAAATTATGCGTAAAAAAAATTTGAAATATTTCCCTTTAAGAAAAGCAAACTAATTGCATCAAATTCTATTAATTTCAAAGAATTTCTTCAAGTGTAATTTATATTTTCATTTTGGAGGAAAAGAAGCGGTAGAGAAGTATCGAAATTAATACAATCCGTTGTCAAAGGTGAGTTTACCACATATGTTAAAATGTTTTAGACAAAGGGATGTGTATGAAATTTAATTAACTTCTTCCTCGTTTTGATAACCATCGTTATCATTTTGACAACGCTTTCGTTGTCCTTGTAAAAAAACCTTGTTGTCATTGCAGCAACGCAGTGTTTTCACTTTGATAAAGTTTTGTATCATTTCTGTAATGCATCGTTGTAATTCCAACAACACACGATTGTCTTTTCTACAAGATGTCGTTGTCATGTCTACAACGCATTGTTGTCATTTCGACAACGCAACAGTTTGTTTAACAATATAGAGCTGTAACTTTGATAGCACAACGTTTTAACTCCCCATTTTTTTCGTAGTAAGCCGCTGCCAGTCGTAGATAGAATCTACGTTTATGTTTTGACAACGCATTGTTGTCATTTCAACAACGCAAAAGTCTGTTTAACAATATAGAGCTGTAACTTTGATAGCACAACGTTTTAACTCCCCATTTTTTTTCGTAGTTAGCCCCCGCCAGTCTTAGATGGAATCTACGTTTATGATTTGACAACACCATGTATTATTTATTACATTTTTGTTGATTTGATAACGTCTTGATTTTTTCTCTTTATGTTCTTGATTTGACAACTATCTGTACATACTTTAACAACGAATTATACCAACCAATTATTAACATTTTGTTGTCATTTTGGTAGCAAGTGTGTTCAATTTTAAAATGTCTTTTTTCGTTCTGTGTAATTCTATGTTGTTATTTCTTCCGAAATATAAAATCCTTTTAAGAAAAATCATTTCATAAGTAAAAAATGTTTAATAATATTGCTGAAATTTAATCCTGTTAAAAGGGTTTCAAATAATATTTTTTCCCTTTTTTTTTGATGGACAAAAAAAATTTGTGTTTTTTTTTTTTCATTTAATGTGACATTTTTCAGGGATATCTTTTTGGTTTGTTAGACACAATGTTTTCATATATTTTTTTTCTATCATCAACAAGTTTTTTTTTGGGGTGTATTTAGAAATGTCTAAAAAAGCATGTTTGTGTATGTGTAACAGTTAAATTTTAAATATTTTCTAATCAACCATTTATTTGTATACAATAAAGGAAAATATTGAAATAGTGTTGAGAGGACTACGATCAAGTAAATTGTTATTATTCCTTAATTTACGTGACGTACTTATTATCAATAATAATAATTATCTATAACATAAACATAACTGTCTTGCAGCTTGGACTAATTTTTTATACGATTTTTTTACTTATTTTAAATATTTCTTATTATTTACTAATCACTTACATAATGTCAACAATATAAACTTTAATTTGAATAATCAATAACAATTTTCTTAAAGTTAAACTTAGCTCCGTCCTTATATTTGTTTTCTACCTTTTTTAAAATTTATTTACTTAAAAATATTTACATTTTCAGCAATTTCTTCAAACTCCTACATCTTACATATGCAGGTCTACAAATCAAATAAAAATTACCCTTCTTTAGACTTAAGACTTTTTTGTTTCTAAAAATATTTATTTGTCAACCCGCAGCCAACAGCAGAACAAGAATTTTTATCATTTACCTTCTCTTTACTTCCGTTTTTTATAGCATCTTTTGTTTTATTAGAAGTATACACACACCGACACAAAAAACAATGTTCAACACATACTCATATTTACTCTACTTATTTAAATAGATATTATTACAAAGACAGTCGAAAGCAAATAAATAGCACTTCTTTATTTTGATATAAATATTATTTTTAATGTAATTTTTCTATTTTTATCCAACATAATCCATTTAGTTTTAAATCTATATTGCCGCGATTCGTCTTAATTTTAATTATTGTGCTATTTATATGCCCTTAATTGTTAAGCGTAGCTAATGTTATTTCTTTAAGTATATGTATATATATATACATATGTATGTATTGTGTGTTTAGGTTTGTATCTCATGTTTACAGGTCGCTCATAAAATAAACACATTTGAGGTTATAAACAGAACTACCTTATTTCAATAAAAAATACAAAAAACATACACTTGAACTAAAATTAAAGTAGAACTGAACTAGAACTGAACTAGAACTGAACTAGAACTGAACTAGAACTGAACTAGAACTGAACTATAACTGAACTATAACTGAACTAGAACTGAACTAGAACTGA
>NC_060952.1:92358213-92360010 GCF_022045245.1 Lucilia cuprina | reverse complement strand
TAGACTATAGACTAGACTATAGACTAGACTATAGACTAGACTATAGACTAGACTATAGACTAGACTATAGACTAGACTATAGACTAGACTATAGACTAGACTTAAGACATGACCATAGACTAAACTCTTGACAAAACTATAGATTAAACATTAAACCTGTTTGTTTAAAAATTGAAATAAATTTAAAATAATCCAATACAATATTAATAATTGACCTTTAATGATAATTTTTGTGATCCTTGAAAAACTTAACAGATGACCACCGAAAAAGACTATAAAAAGAATCCATTACGTTAATTTGAATGGCGAAAAAATACGTATATTTCTACTGTTAATACCCTCTTGCTCTGGCACGCACTTTCACTCGTAAAATGTTGAATTTCATTAAAATATATTTACATACATACATATGTATATCTACAGAACAAAAATGTTTGTTTGTTATTTCTTTTAACTGTTATTATTAGTATTTTACTGTTATTATCTTATAATTTGTTGTATTATAGATTAAAAGTTTGTTACTTTGTCTTGGACTTCTTTATAAATAATGTAGAGAAATTCCCTAAAGGTTTAAAATTCTCCACCAAGAAAATAAGCGAAAAGAAAAAAAAACAAATATGAAAATAATTATATTTAAGTAAATAAATAAATACGTAAATTTATCTTGTTATCTTTTTATTTTAACAGCAACAAGGTAAATTATTTTAAAGCGAAAGTCATACGTTAAGTAGAAGTAAGTAAGTATTTGCAAGAAGAAATCAATAAAGTGAAAAACAGAAATTCACTTAAAGCTATATAAGCAGGGAATTGCAAAAATTATTTTTCATTCCTCATTTAAAAGAGAAAAGAGGAATTTGTAAAATAAAATAAAATTAAAGCAGAAATCTGTTCGAAATGAAATCAGTGGAAATGTTGTACGAGATTTAAATGGAATGTAGGAATTCTTAATAACAGTTAAGCAGACAATAAACCAGACAGGAAGTGAGAAAGACAGACTGATAAACAGAAGGGTAAGTGTAAGTAAAAAAGTAAAAATGTTGTGAAAGTTAGTTTCTTTTTGCAAGTTTAGCTTAAGGGAAATTAAAACAGCAGTTACTTCTTCAGCAATGCGGATTACAAATTCTGCAAAACTGTTGAGTCTGCTGGCTATTTTTGCAAAAAGAAATAAATTGTTATTTGTTTCCTTTAGCATATTGTCAAATGAATTCAGATATACTTTAAATGATACCAGACTGACTTCCCATTTATTTTATTTACTTATTATCCTAACCGCGTATTTTTTTGAAAATTTAAAATAAATCTTATTTATGTTTTTAGGGCATATTTTTAACTTAATTATAAATGCAACAATATATTTTTAAAATAAGTTTTTTTTTTAATAAATAAAGATCAACTTACCAATTTTAAGAAGTTTAACTGAAAGTATAAAGAAAATAAATTTTATTAAATTAAATTGTTTAACAATATCTTTCAAATTATGCAAACAATAAAAATATTGTTTAAATTCTAGAGATTAACGGAAAACTATAAAATTTTACTTTTAAAAGAAAAACTTAAAAAAAGTTTATACACATGAATATCAAGTAGGGAAATATTTGCAAAATCTTTAATCTGTAATCATTAAAAAAACTATTCCAAAAGAATTCATAGAAGAATTTGAATTTATCTGAACTAGAACTAAACTAGAATTGAACTACAACTGAACTAGAACTGAACTAGAACTGAACTAGAAATGAACTAGAACTGAACTAGAACTGAACTAGAACTGAACTAGAACTGAACTAGAACTGAACTAGA
>NC_060952.1:92355046-92358113 GCF_022045245.1 Lucilia cuprina | reverse complement strand
ACTAGAACAGAACTAGAACAGAACTAGAACAGAACTAGAACAGAACTAGAACAGAACTAGAACAGAACTAGAACAGAACTAGAACAGAACTAGAACAGAACTAGAAATTTCAGTCAATCCTATTGTTTTCTTTAATTATTTCATATCGATTTCTTCAAATCTTTATCCCCTTGCAACAAAAAAAATCAACAGTTTCTTGTCAAACACTTTTTACTTGCTTCGTATTTAATGGAATTTGTTGGTCGTCAAGTAAAGAGAAGACTTTACTTGTCCATTATTATATAAATTTAAAATCTTGATATTTTGTTGGCAACAATAACTTAATTTTCGTCTACGAAAATGACAGCAAACAGGAAGAGAAGACAAACAACTTTTAGACCATCATTATTTTATATATATTTCAAAGTCATGCCAACAATTTTGGGTAGAAAAGTAAAAGGCAACACAACAAATGAGAAAAAGTACAAAAAATAAAACAATAATTTAGAAGGGACTGCAAAATATACCAAGTATTAAGAACTTTAAACAGGAGCTTATTTTAAATATAAAAGAAGTAAAATTTCTATTAATTTTTTCTTCTAAATTTTGCTTTTGTGAGTTTCTTGCACAAAAATTATTTTCAATCTCTGAAAATTAACCTATTAAATGTTATGTGCGGCACAATTAATATTAATCATACGTCATGCTATACGATTTTGCTAAAACTCAAAAAGCGTAAAGAATTGTAAAAATTTAAGAATTTTAAAGCTTTTCAATTTCAATGAAATCTATAAATTTTAATCAATAAATTAAACAAGTTTTTATCATGAACTTTAGCATACAGACTAGAAAAATCATTATTTTAAAATATTTTCTTAAACTTTAAGTACTCATTGCATAATATAAATACATTTTGGTTTTCATAATTTCAATATATATTCTCCAAGTCCTTCATCATCATCTTTTTACTTTTTTATATAAAATACTTTACATACAAGTGGCAACATGAAGGAAAAAATCCAAGATAAAATGTTTATTACTTTAAACGTAAAATCAAGACAAATTTTCTTATTATGCAAATACAATATTGTTGGGGCAAAAAATCGACTTTTTTCTTGTTATTTTCTTGACCAAAATATAAATTCATAGCAAGTGTTTGCCATAAGTAGTTGTTGCTGTTTACAAAAATTGACTATTTAATAAAAAATTTCTGTAGAGAAAAAAAAATTCATTAAATTTTGAGAAATTTTCTTTTTTATATTTTATCTACTTATTTTTCAATTTTATGATAGTGTTATTATTATTCTTTTTAAATTTGTTTTTAAAAAGAAAATATTTATTAAGAAACCATGAGTTTAATGCTGACGTATACTTGTTATTTTTAATGAAATTTCTAAACACATAAATGTTAAGTATACGCACCTTGTGCGTTTTAAATAAATAAATGGGAATTTATTGTTTGTTTTTCTTTTTGATGTGATAAGCAAAATAACATTTTTTACTTAAGAGGGTCATTTTAAAATTTAGTGTTTATTTTGGTTAAAGGGACATTCTGTAATGACAATACGTTTAAAGGACATAAATAGTATAGAGATTTGTTAAAGTCTTAAGTCTATAGTTGTAGTTCTGTTCTAAATCTGTTCTAGATTTGTTCTAGTTCTGTTCTAGTTCTGTTCTAGTTCTGTTCTAGTTCTGTTCTAGTTCTGTTCTAGTTCTGTTCTAGTTCTGTTCTAGTTCTGTTCTAGTTCTGTTCTAGTTCTGTTCTAGTTCTGTTCTAGTTCTGTTCTAGTTCTGTTCTAGTTCTGTTCTAGTTTTGATCTTAAACAAATTACACTTTATATTAAAAACTCATCCATCTTTCTCTTTGCACAAAACGTGAAAACATCAAATTATATAAAATTTTGACTTTACACATCAAAAAAAAAATTTTTTTGAAAAATGACTAACAACAACAAAATATAAAATGAAACACAGCTGTAGTTGTAAAATTTTAATCTATATAATTGAATTAGATGAATAGAAATTCAAATGATTTCCGGTTTCCGTACAGATTTGAAGGCGACTTCAGTGTTAGTGGGAGTAAGCAGAATAACATTTATAAACATGTGTTTGTGTATGTGAAAAACTAGGAGAGCAACTGAGTGTGCATGGTTGATTTTCTATTTATTTTTTATTTATATAAACTACAGTCTATTTCCTGTTATCACTTCAAGCTACTGCATGTTAAAAGGCTAAAGACAGTGTACACCATATAAACTGGAAAAAATATATTTGTATGTTTGTGTCATGTTTAATCATGCTTAATCATAAGGATTAGATTTGAATGTTATTTATTTGTTTATTTGTTGTCTATACAGAAGAAAATATTTATTATTGTTACTTTTGTTATTTCTTCTTGATGTGATTATTATGTGTATCCTCTGTATAACAATATTACGCGCCCATAATAGTGGGAGTGTATAAAATGATAAAAATAACTCCATTTGATACAATTGTTTATGGTACGTTCTGGTGGCTGTAGGTGTTATGATGTTTGGTTGTCTGCTTTGACTTTGGTTGAATATTATTTAGAAAAAATTGTATTCTGTAGCATAAGTGAAATATTGTTAACACATCATCAATTCATGTTTGTTGAATTATACTTGGTCTCTCTACGGGAGTAGTGGAATAAGTTAAGTTTATTATAATCATAATATCAAGCAAGCACCCATAGAAATCTGTAATAGATAGCCATGTGTACTGATAAAGGAGGAACAGTATTGTAACTGAAACTACAACAAAATAACATCATTAAAGTGTGTGAAATATAGACGATGTTATTTGTGTTTAAGGTGGTTGAAATTTTCAGTTTTTACATAATAAAGTCAATTAATTTTGGAACTTCTAATATTACATCTTACATCAAAGATTTTATATTTGTTTTTCTTCCAATTACCAATTATTGTTCAGTTTTATTGCAATTTCACTTTGGTTCAGTTACGGTTCTAGTTCTGTTGTAGTTCTGTTCTAGTTCTGTTCTAGTTCTGTTCTAGTTCTGTTCTAGTTCTGTTCTAGTTCTGTTCTAGTTCTGTTCTAGTTCTGTTCTAGT
>NC_060952.1:92352827-92354946 GCF_022045245.1 Lucilia cuprina | reverse complement strand
ACTGAACTAGAACTGAACTAGAACTGAACTAGAACTGAACTAGAACTGAACAAGAACTGAACTAGAACTGAACTAGAACTGAACTAGAACTAGAACTGAACTAGAACTAGAACTGAACTAGAACTGATTTAGATCTGAATTAGAACATTTTATTTGAAGTTTTATTTACAGTTTGAAGTTGTTTTCTCTTTTACAATATTTATTCTCCTACTTTACTTTAAAATTTCTGTTAACTGATTAAATTAATTTATTTAAATACATTAAGTATTTCGCGTAAAATTTTAAGTCAACAAAAATAATCTTTACTCCAAATAATTTTAACTAATTTGTTGCAACATAATCATTTACTTAATAAGAAAAAATAGAAAAGCCTTTCAAAGATATTTATCAGTCAAAATTTATGAGCAAAAGTTTTCGCACAAATAATTAAGCGAATGGCTTTAAATGGTATTTAATGGAGATGAAACTGGAAATTTGTTTTATACTACAAAACTTAAGCTGGAAAAAATTTAAAATTGTAGGAAAGAGTTGTAGAGAAAGAGATTAAAGATTTTTTAAATGTAAAAGAAAATTTTAAATCATTAAAATTATGTAATTAATTCAATTTTCTAGAATTGGATTTATTTTTATTTTCTATATAAAACTGTTTGTTTAAAAAAATATAAATAAATGTTTTAAATTTTTATTTTCTTTTAACTAGGGGTTTTTCCGACACTTTAAATTATTGTGTGTGTGTGTTTTGCTAACGGAATTTCCGGTGAGGTCTCATACAGTTTTTTTTAAATGATTGTCTGTCTGTTGCTTAACTTCCTGTTGTGCATATTTTCAAGAGAGAGAGAAAAAGTACCAAAGTGTAATGTGGAAAACATTAATGTATGTATAAATACTTAAGTATTTTTTTGTAGAGGCTGCATACACACCCACACACCCCTACAATTACACACACGTTTACCATTATTCATTTTAACTACAGTTACATTTTTATGCTGCTGTAAAACGTGAAATTGCTGTTACATGAGATACGTTTCTTTTCCGAAAGTTTAGCTAAACCAAGTTTATTTATTTGTTCTTTTTTAAATCTTTAAAAAGAAATAAAACAAAATGGAAAAAAAATACACAAAGTTTTATTTTTACTGTTTTTCTTTAAGTTTAAGTTTTCCAAAAGAAAAACAAGCAGCTTATTTGTACTTTTTTTCTCCTTTCCTGGTACGTAGGGATTAAAGCAAAATGTTTTCTAAACGAAGCAAAAACGTTAGCAAGTGAAAAAAAAGACCAAAATTGATAGATTGCCAAGATGTTGCTTAAAGATAAGGGAATATCAACACTAAAACTCAATAAATACAAACATACATGGTAGAAAAAAACCCACACACATATAAACCTACATGGCACAATTATATATGTATGTGTCTTTAATGTAATTCTCGTTAAGTTTCAATTTCAAATACATGAAATGTAAATAAAACTTAAAGCTGAAATAAACTTTAGTATGAGTTTTAACTCAAGACCAAAAAAAAAACAAAAACAAAACGTGGCAATGAAATAAACTTAAACCCAAAGGTTTTATACATGATCCTTTAAGAAAAAAAAACTTTATTACATAGTTTTTTTCTATTTTATTTTTATTTACTTTTAATATACATGTATTTGTCCTTTTCATGGTATTTAATCAAAATTAAGTAAATTTCTTTCCAGACCTGATTTATTTTCTTAACACTAAATAAATTTGTTAAAGCTAAATTAAAGCAATTTAGCAAATATCTTCTTGTTTACATCTTTCCTATAAATAAATAAGTACAGGAATTAAAACTAATCGTTTAACATGTAATTGAAATAAATAATTTAGATTTGTAAAGAAAAATGCCGCTTTTCTATAGACATAAGAGGGTTAGAGTAAAGGATATGGAAGGATAGAATACTTGGAGGTAAATTTTAGAGGAAATACACCCTATATTTTTTACTTTTAACAAAAGCTTCAGTTACATGTGAAGATCAGTTACATATGTAGATGTAGAACTGAACTAGAACAGAACTAGAACAGAACTAGAACAGAACTAGAACAGAACTAGAACAGAACTAGAACTGAACTAGAACAGAACTAGAACAGAACTAGAACAGA
>NC_060952.1:92351395-92352727 GCF_022045245.1 Lucilia cuprina | reverse complement strand
TCTGTTCTAGTTCTGTTCTAGTTCTGTTCTAGTTCTGTTCTAGTTCTGTTCTAGTTCTGTTCTAGTTCTGTTCTAGTTCTAGTTCTGTTCTAGTTCAGTTCTAGTTCTGTTCTAGTTCTGTTCTGTTCTAGTTCTGTTCTAGTTCTGTTCCAGTTCTGTTCTAGTTCGGTTCTAGTTCTGTTCTAGTTCAGTGCTAGTTCTGTTCTAGTTCTGTTCTAGTTCTGTTCTAGTTCTGTTCTAGTTCAGTGCTAGTTCTGTTCTAGTCCTGTTCTAGTTCAGTTCAAGTTTAACATAGCAATCTATACACGTGGCGTATACGTGTTATTTAATGCTTGTTTTTTTTTTTTAAATTGATCAATTCATATGAAATCATATGTGACGTATGATTGATATCCATACATATTGAATATATGTATGTATTTTCTTTGATTTTCAATAAAATACCAATTTTCACAAAACTGTTAAAAAAAAGTGAAGAAACATAATAACGAGGCCAAATAAAATGTCAAAGAAAGAATTTACACAATTGATTCTGGTAAACCAATCATTGGTTTATTATTTCAATTGTGGTATTTTTAAAATTAAATTGTTGATGAATTCTTATTCGATTGAGAAAATACAACAACAAGTGAGAAATTTAAAAAGAAGCATATTGCTGACACTGTTGGTGATAGGCAACAGTTGTTGGAAAAAATTCGTTTGAGTGTAAATTTTATAATTGAAAAAAGGGGCTGGGGGTACAATCTTTAAAGGCTATAACTGGATTCGTTAATAAATTGCTCTTTAATCTTATAAACATTTCCATTATTTGAGCTTTAAATTAAATTTAACTTTCTGTCACTTAAGCTGACTTGTTTGCTAACATATTTGAGTACTTTTAGTTCTAATTTTAAGTCCATAAACTTTATCTTTTACTTAAAATAATTTAAACCATTTAAAAACTTTAAAAAAAAACACTTAGTTCTAACTTGTACTCTTAAGAAACGTGTTTAAACATGTTTAGTAGACAAAAATTTATGAGAAAAAGTTTGTATGAACAATTAAAAGCTTGCTAAAGATGGTATTAAATGTGTTTGTATAGTAAGAACGACATCCTAAATCTCTAACACTAAACTTTATATAATTGGAAACTCATAGTCATTAGGAAAAAGTTTATTTGCAGTTAATGGGTGCTTTTTGTAGGAGGGTAGGAGTTCTAGTTCTAGTTCAGTTCAAGTTCAAGTACAGTTCTAGTTCAGTTAAAGTTCAGTTCTAGTTCAGTTCTAGTTCAGTTCTAGTTCAGTTCTAGTTCAGTTCTAGTTCAGTTCTAGTTCAGTTCTAGTTCAGTTCTAG
>NC_060952.1:92348697-92351295 GCF_022045245.1 Lucilia cuprina | reverse complement strand
TATAGACTAGACTATAGACTAGACTATAGACTAGACTATAGACTAGACTAAAGACTAGACTATAGACTAGATTATAAACTAAACTATAGACTAGACTATAGACTAGACCATAGACTAGACTATAGACTAGGCTATAAAATAGACTATAGACTAAACTATAGACTAGACTATATACTAGACTACAGACTAGACTATAGACTAGACTATATACTAGACTACAGTCTAGACTATAGACTAGATTATAGACTAGACTATAGACTAGACTATAGACTAAACTATAGACTAGACTATAAACTAGACTATAGACTAAATTAAAGACTTGACTATAGACTAGATTAAAGACTTGACTATAGACTAGAATATAGCCTAGACTATAGACTTGACTATAGTCTAGACTAGACTAAGATTATGTAGGCGTTGCATCATATGGAATCCTGGTGTTTAATTTTTCATTTAGAATAGTGCTGCTTTTCATTTGTTTATCAGTAAATTATCATTTGTTTATTGCTGTTATTTTTCTCATCCTTGAAAAATCAATTACACTTTGGAGTATTTAACAAACAAATGTAAATTTCGTTAAATAAATATTTCCTTTTATTTCGATTACAACGTTTTTTTTTGAACATTTGTCAATAAAACATTTTGTTTATTTTATTTTTTCTAGATTACATAAAATCTGTAATTTCATTTAATATTCATGTTTATGACAGGAATTTAAAAAAACACTGAACATGTTGTAAAATAACTAACATATAAATTATGTAGTCAGTAAGAAAAATACATGTTTTAAATAAACGCCCTTATTACAATATTTTTTTTACACAAAGAGGAAAAAATATTTCGTTATGATATTGCAGTGCCAACCCTTTTTTTGGGAAAATTCATGGTTTTTGCTTTAGATTTTGATTTTTACAAAAATGGAAATTATGTTCTCTTTATGCTTAAATAATTTCCAATATGTTTGTTAAGATTAAGAAACGTGTTTGGATTTTTTAAAACAATTCATGTACAAAATTTAAAATCAGTTTAAATTTCTTATATCTTAATTGAATGGTTTTATTAGCTCGTTTAATATAAAAGTATAAAATCAAATATAAAATTTAATTTGAAATCGTTAGAATAATCGTAAAAGTAGAATTTAAATGCACAATGAATAAGAAATTTAAACAACTAAATGAAATGACTATGGACTAGACTATAACCATGGCTATTAACTAGATAGTGAACTGTGATCCTTAACTTTATTATGAACTAGGCCATAAACTAGACTTTAAGACTGGAATATGAACTAGTCTATGAAAATTTTAATCAAATGTTTATCACTCTTCAATGATTTTATTTGCGCCTTCTTCTTTACTTATCAATTTAACAGTTCAAATGTTTTTAACGATTTTTTGTCAGATTTCAAAACTCGTTAAATTTGTTAAATATTGTGTCAATTTCAAAGACTCGTGCATAATTTTTGTTAAATGCTTAAACATGCATATGTTGGCATAAATAACAGTATATGTATATGACAAACCAAATGTTTATTCAAATTTCTATGCATATTTATGTATGAATATACTCATAACCCAGTAAACAATTGTAAGGCAAATAGAGTTAAAATTTCTTGAAATTAAACTCCTATAAACATAATTTTGATGTCATACCTAAGATGTCATTTTCTATTTGTTTTTATATCTAAATGAATGCTGGGTTGTCGCCACAAATACATGTGTGCTTATAGTATTTTCCATACACAATATGTATATTGTATATTGTCATGGCTTTTGTTTTGCTTCCATTTTTAACCATAAATATTATTTGACAACCAATAGCGCAGAAAGATAAAAGACCAACAAAAATAAAATGTTTAACCAACAATATTTTATATTTGCATTTCCAAGAAAATTGAATTGATTTAAAAAAAATCATGGAATTGTCAGAGGAAGTTAAATGGCTTCAAAAAAAATTTTGGCCATACATCCTTCTTAATTTTAATATACTTAACTTTCTCTATTAATAAAAACTTTATTAATTTCAGATAACCTTTACTGCACAACTTTTTGACCCAGATGGTAAGTTATGCTTTTTCGTAATAAAATAGATTTAAACATAAACTATAGACCAAAGTACGGATTTTACTATAGACTAGAATCTAAAGAAGGTCTAGACTAGATTAAAGGTTAAAAACATAGACGATTATAGGCTATACTATTAAACAGCCTTTAGACTAATTTATAAACAAGACTATTAACTAGACCAGACTGTTCTAGAACAGAACTAGAACAGAACTAGAACAGAACTAGAACAGAACTAGAACAGAACTAGAACAGAACTAGAACAGAACTAGAACAGAACTAGAACAGAACTAGAACAGAACTAGAACAGAACTAGAACAGAACTAGAACAGAACTAGAACAGAACTAGAACAGAACTAGAACAGAAATAGAACAGAACTAGAATAGAACTAGAACAGAACTAGAACAGAACTAAAACAGAACTAAAACTAGAACAGAACTAAAACAGACCTAGAACAGAACTAGAACAGAACTAGAACAGAACTAGAACAGAACTAGAACAGAACTAGAACAGAACTAGAACAGAACTAGAACG
>NC_060952.1:92347176-92348597 GCF_022045245.1 Lucilia cuprina | reverse complement strand
TAGTCTAGTCTATAGTCTAGTCTATAGTCTAGTCTATAGTCTAGTCTATAGTCTAGTCTATAGTCTAGTCTATAGTCTAGTCTATAGTCTAGTCTGGTCTATAGTCTATACTTCTGTCTACCCATAGTTTAGTCCTCACCTATAAGTACTTTCCTGATGCATTACTACCACAAACATAAAAACGTAAGTATGTATATTAATGCCCCTTTTATAAATAGACTGTGACAACAGGTGCTTTAGAAAATTTCTTGACATTTTCTGTCATGTATGTTTATTTTTGTTCTACCGAAAAAAATAAAAGTGTCTCTATAAATTTGCAAAGAATTCGATAAAAAAATACATACATCTGTTTAATAGACAAGTATCTCAAAAACAAATTTAAGACAGTTCTAATATAAAAAACACACACACATAGCAAGCAGGAAAGCATAAGAAAAAATCAATCGAAAATTGTAACGACAAGTGTGTTAAAATACTTGAACAAAAATGCTTTCAACCACAGATGACAAAAAAAACATACACACACACACAAACAAAAATCTGCAAAATATTTTGCAAATTTATCGTGACATACTTAAATATGGTGAAAATTTTATCAATATTGTAGGTTTGTCCTTAAGAAAGATAAAAGTACTTAAAACCAGACATTGACCTTAACCCACTAAAGAAATATGGAAAGTGAAAGTTACTGTTTTTTTTTCCTGTCAGTTTTGTGATTAATAGATTATTCTGTTGAAATATGTTTAAACATGATGCGATTGACATATTTATTGTTACTTAGGGGAAGCTTTACTATTGTGAAAAGTTAAATATTAAAATATTTAAATGTTACTGAGAACTGACAAAAGAGAAGATTAAAGAGTTAAATATAGAATAAATTAAATTATATAGAAATATTTTGTAGTATATTGACTTTTTTAACGAAAGTTATTATTTTATATTGATTCTGAATACAAGCATAGCAAATACATGGTTCTAGGAGCAACATGTTATGGTAAGATTTATGGTTACAGTCAAATGATACTATAACTATAATCTTTAAACACTATATTATGACTAATTGCGGTTGTAATATTTTATAATAATATTTTTCTATTAATCATAATATGATCTTGTTATGATCATATTATAATGCAATGAAACTATAACATTTTTATAGGTAACCATAATCTGTTACGGTTGAATCATATAACTATCTACAGTGAGCATATTATGACCCAAAATAATGAAATTATTGTTCAAAGCCACCATATTATGATCCAAAAATTATGGATCATAATCCATAATTATGTTATGGTATTTCTAGTTATAGTTATAGTTTAGTCATAGTCTAGTCATAGTCTAGTCATAGTCTAGTCATAGTCTAGTCATAGTCTAGTCATAGTCTAGTCATAGTCTAGTCATAGTCTAGTCATAGTCTA
>NC_060952.1:92294792-92347076 GCF_022045245.1 Lucilia cuprina | reverse complement strand
GTCTATAGTCTAGTCTATAGTCTAGTCTATAGTCTAGTCTATAGTCTAGTCTATAGTCTAGTCTTTAGTCTAGTCTATAGTCTAGTCTATAGTCTAGTCTATAGTCTTTAGTCTAGTCTAGTTTAGTCTAGTCTTTAGTGTAGTCTTTGGTCTAGTCTTTAGTGTAGTCTTTGGTCCAGTCTTTGGTCTAGTCTTAAGTCCAGTTTTTAGTCTAATCTTTATGCTAGATCTTTACTATTGTCTTTATTCTAGCCTTTTGTCTAGTCTAGAATCTAGCATAGTCTTAGACTTGTATTTAGTCTAGTCTATAGTTCAGACTATAGTCTATTCTATAGTCTAGTCTACAGCATAGTCCTTAGTCTAGTCTTTAGTTTAGTATATAGTCTTGTGAATATTCTAGACTATAGTCTAGTCTTTTAGTCTAGCCTATTGTCTAATCTATAGTATAGTCTTTACTCTATTAAATAGTCTAGTCTATAGTCTTGTCTTAGGTATAGTCTATAGTCTAGTTTATACTCTATTCTATATTATAATCTAACGTCTACTCTATAGTTTAGTATATAGAACAGTTTAAAGTCCAGTCTATAGTTTTAAATTAAATTTAAATTTTCCATCCCTGTTCCCAACTAACAACGATTATCAAAATTAATTTGTCAATTTAATAATAAAATTATTTATTATGATTTTTTCGCTTTCTTTTTGTTTAATATCGTACGTTTATTACCATGATAAGTGATAAATTATGATCATTATTAAGTTTTTCTAATAAATCATCCAGATTTTTTTTTATGTGATTTAAAACATTTGTTAAATTGAACAAATACAACGTTAAGTTCTTTCAAATGTTGTCAATGTATAATTTATTAAAATTGTTATACAAGGAAATTCCATTTTTTTCTTGGCAAGAGATTTATTTCACAATGAAAAATCATTTCAATAAAGTTGATGATATTTAAGCAAGTCATTTGCAGCGTAGACAAGTAAATTAGTTAGGAATATTTGGTTAACATTTTAAACGGATTTAAAAAAATTGGGGACATACATCGGAATTATATTTTTTCTCTTTAACAAACGAAAATTCATCTAGAACTGAACAAGAACAGAAGTATAACAGAAGTATAACTGAACTAGAATGAACTAGAATGAACTAGAACTGAACTAGAACTGAACTAGAACTTAATTAGAACTGAACTAGAACTGAACTAGAACTGAACTAGAACTGAACTAAAACTGAACTAGAACTGAACTAGAACTGAACTAGAACTGAACTAGAACTGAACTAGAACTGAACTAGAACTGAACTAGAACTGAACTAGAACTGAACTAGAACTGAACTAGAACTGAACTAGAACTGAACTAGAACTGAACTAGAACTGAACTAGAACTGAACTAGAACTGAACTAGAACTGAACTAGAACTGAACTAGAACAGAACTGAACTAGAACTGAACTAGAACTGAACTAGAACTGAACTAGAACTGAACTAGAACTGAACTAGAACTGAACTAGAACTGAACTAGAACTGAACTAGAACTAGAACTGAACTAGAGCTGAACTAGAACTGAACTAGAACTGAACTAGAACTGAACTAGAACTGAACTAGAACTGAACTAGAACTGAGCTAGAACTGAACTAGAACTGAGCTAGAACTGAACTAGAACTGAACTAGAACTGAGATGGAACTGAACTGCATCATTTTAATAACTATAAATAATCTCTTTCCTTTTTAATGAATTTTCAAATGAAATTTATAAAAATTTTCTTCATTTTCTAAATATAATTTTCTTACAATCTATTTGTGTTTTGTTCAAAAAATTTTCAATTAAAATACTGTTTTTAGTGTAACTGTTGTTGTTCTTGTTGAATTTATTAGTCATTGAGTACGAAAAGAACTTGAATATTGTTTACACAATTTTTCAAATAGTATCTTTTATTTTCCTTCCACTTTTAGAAGGAGCAAGGAATTGTGTACAAACACTCAACCATAGTTGTTTACTTTTGAAAAGTTTTTTTTTCATTTCTTAGCCATCAAATCTCGATTATCTGGCCATGGACCATTGAGAACGTGATTTTTTTTTTTTTTTTTTGGCTTCAACTGCCACTATATAATCTTTTGTTTGTGAAACTAACAAATACAATCACAAATCCTAAAGATAAATAGAATAAAAACAGGAATTTATATAAAATAAATTTTATATTTTCGATTAAGTGTGAAATAATCTGTGTGCTAAAACTTTACGTTGCGTAAATTTAATGTCTTTAAAAGAAAATTTAGAGCTGAGGAAACTATATCAACACCTCCTTGTTAATGTTTTATAGGGAGGATGAAATACTTGTTTTCTATTTTTTGTCTTCTTGTTAGAAAAACATGTGTAAATAATAAAATATAGATAAAACATCAATGGATGCGGCTACAACTAACTAAACATAAAATGTATTTTAACTTTTATTTATTTTATTTATAACACATAAAATGTTAGGAAGCAACATTAGAAAATTATATCAGACGAGAAACTAACATTTAAAGCCTTCGTAAAATCGTTAAGATGGTGAATTAACGGTATTTTTATTTAATATGTATGAGATACAAAACTGAACATTCATTCACATTCGTTTTCACTTATCCTAAAAACATTGTTTAGAGATTACAAGACGGCGAAAGAGCAGGTTACAGGAAGGGAGGAATAGGGATTTAACAAGATGTTAAAGCAACAGGAGGAAATCCTATTTGAGGTGGTAAATTTCTTTGTCATTTCACTGGGGAATAATAAACAAACGCTGATATAAAGAATTTTTTTAAAAAAGAACTTTTTGGATATTAATCATTTTTGTCCTTTTTTACATAGAAATGCTGAGAATAGTCTACTTTATAGTGTAGTCCCGTCTATAGTTTAGTTTATAATCTAATAAATAGTCGAGTCTAGTCCATAGTCTAGTTTGTAATCTAGTCTATAATCTATAGTCTATAGTCTAGTCTATAGTCTAGTCTATAGTCTAGTCTATAGTCTAGTCTATAGTCTAGTCTATAGTCTAGTCTATAGTCTAGTCTATAGTCTAGTCTATAGTCTAGTCTATATTCTAGTCTATAGTCTAGTCTATAGTCTAGTCTATAGTCTAGTTATAGTCTAGTCTATAGTCTAGTCTATAGTCTAGTCTATAGTCTAGTCTATAGTCTAGTCTATAGTCTAGTCTATAGTCTAGTCTATAGTCTAGTCTATAGTCTAGTCTATAGTCTAGTCTATAGTCTAGTCTATAGTCTAGTCTATAGTCTAGTCTATAGTCTAGTCTATAGTCTAGTCTATAGTCTAGTCTATAGTCTAGTCTATAGTCTAGTCTATAGTCTAGTCTATAGTCTAGTCTATAGTCTAGTCTATAGTCTAGTCTATAGTCTAGTCTATAGTCTAGTCTATAGTCTAGTCTATAGTCTAGTCTATAGTCTAGTCTATAGTCTAGTCTATAGTCTAGTCTATAGTCTAGTCTATAGTCTAGTCTATAGTCTAGTCTATAGTCTAGTCTATAGTCTAGTCTATAGTCTAGTCTATAGTCTAGTCTATAGTCTAGTCTATAGTCTAGTCTATAGTCTAGTCTATAGTCTAGTCTATAGTCTAGTCTATAGTCTAGTCTATAGTCTAGTCTATAGTCTAGTCTATAGTCTAGTCTATAGTCTAGTCTATAGTCTAGTCTATAGTCTAGTCTATAGTCTAGTCTATAGTCTAGTCTATAGTCTAGTCTATAGTCTAGTCTATAGTCTAGTCTATAGTCTAGTCTATAGTCTAGTCTATAGTCTAGTCTATAGTCTAGTCTATAGTCTAGTCTATAGTCTAGTCTATAGTCTAGTCTATAGTCTAGTCTATAGTCTAGTCTATAGTCTAGTCTATAGTCTAGTCTATAGTCTAGTCTATAGTCTAGTCTATAGTCTAGTCTATAGTCTAGTCTATAGTCTAGTCTATAGTCTAGTCTATAGTCTAGTCTATAGTCTAGTCTATAGTAAGTCTATAGTCTAGTCTATAGTCTAGTCTATAGTCTAGTCTATAGTCTAGTCTATAGTCTAGTCTATAGTCTAGTCTATAGTCTAGTCTATAGTCTAGTCTATAGTCTAGTCTATAGTCTAGTCTATAGTCTAGTCTATAGTCTAGTCTATAGTCTAGTCTATAGTCTAGTCTATAGTCTAGTCTATAGTCTAGTCTATAGTCTAGTCTATAGTCTAGTCTATAATCTAGTATATTGTGTATAGTCTAGGCTATAGTCTAGTGTATAATCTAGTCTATTGTCCATAGTCTAGCTTATAATCTAGTATATTGTCTATAGTCTAATCTAAAGTCATAAAATGTACTAATTTTATAATAAGATATAGAAGAACATATGACAATTTGCCAACACTATTCCTTTCTTGCTTTTTTCCTCTTTCTCTCTCTGCCACTTTTCTTCTTTCTCTCTCTCCCTCATATACAGCTTCTAACTTCAACGCAGACACAATTACAACCAAAAAACACACATAAAATTTGTCTGCAAAGTAAAACCGGAAATAAACATAGAATAGAGTAGAGAGGAAATCAGTAACAAAAGTTTATCAAAAGCTAGTTTAGCTTTTATATTATTGTTTGTAGGTCCTTTTGTTGTAAACAGACAAAAATTATTAACAATGTTTGAGTGATATGCTGTTGTATGTGTTTTTTAGGATATATTTAAGTAATAATGAATACATGTGTGAGTCCTTAAACAGTTTTGTACAAGTATGTGTTCATTTTTATATCTTAAGGCATGTTAAAATATTGATGTGCCAAAAGAATGCTAGCATGATTTTAGTCTTTATACATTTATTTTCACTTTAATAAAAATTTAAGCCAAATATACATATGTATGTATATATGTTTTTTCTTGTAAAGACAACGTTAGGGAAATAAATAAGGAATTGTGTATGAAATACTAAAGAAATTCTTGGTTGTTCCATAACTTTTATATGAAAACCAAACAAACTCATATATTCTGTGCTTAAATTTATAGAAAATTTTAAAAGAAAATATATTTAAGAAAATTAAATTAAATTCGTTTCATTTAGAAGCTGCCGAGCACAAAGGCGTGCTTGATTGCCAAACAGTCATTCAACCTGTTGAACAGTGGTTTAAATTATATTTAAAAATGTCTTTAATGAAATTTTGTTTTAATCTCGTAATGTTCTTTATAATTTTTTTACAATCTAAACCACTGTTTACTGTTTATGTGTATGTTCACAAAACTGTGACTAAGGAGAAAGACAAATTATCAAATAATTTATTTAAATTTTTTTATTGTGTGATTTGTTGCCGGAAAGAAAGTTCTCTTCGTTTTGCAATAATAATATTTAACTAGAGTGTATATGTCAGAAAGTTATTAGTATTTATTCCTACAAATGTAATTGCTTTAAATTTAAAAGGAATTTTCTTAAATTTTAATCACATTTTTGTATGAAAATCTAAATAAAAAGTAATAAATTTTGAAAATTAATTTCTTTAAGGACTATCGGTTGCCTTTTACTGTAATAAACACATATTTTTTTCCGTATATATAGATTTAAAAGTGTATCAGTCTTCCAACAACAACAACATTTTCTTCTCGCTAATTTGGGTCTAACCCATAGCCTTAACATGTACTCCGAAGGGGCCTTCTTCCAAGGCAACAGATACGATCCCAAGTAAAACTTTCCAAAAGGCTGAGCATACCCAGTTCGAATAATCGAACAATCGACTTTTTGGTCGACAACTTGACTATCGTCTGTGAAAAAATTCGAAAAGTCGACTTCGGAAATAAAAGTCGAATAGTCGGAAGGTCGAAAAAAGTCGGAAAAAGTCAAAAATTGTTGTTTGAAATGGAAAAAAGTCGGAAATCGTCGAAAAGCCGGAAAAAGTCGAAAATAAATTCTACTTATTTTTCGCTTCTTTGGAAGTTTAATTTTTCTGGGTACATTTAACAAGGAAATGTAAAAAGTACTTTTTGAAGATCAACAAAGTACCAAAAAGCTCCCTCCAATTTCTACATACTTAATTTCATGATTCTAGATTCAATTAGGTTTCCATAAATCGACTTTCGAATAATCGAACAATCGACTTTATGGCGAAAAAAGTCGAAGTCGACTATTTTGTTCCAAAAAAGTCGACAACTTGACTATCGTCTATGAAAAAATTCGAAAAGTCGACTTCGGAAATAAATGTCGGAAGGTCGAAAAAAGTCGAAAAAAGTCAAAAATTGTTTAAAATAGTCAAAAAGTCTGTTATTGTCAAAAAGTCGGAAAAAGTCGAAATGTCGAAAATAGTAAAAAAAAAGTCGGAAAGTCAAATAGTCGAAAAGTCGGAAAAAGTCGAAAAGTCGACTATTTACAAAATACTAAAAGTCGACTTTTAACTTACTGAAAAAAGTCGAAATGACGAAAAGTGAAAAAATCGGCTTTGCATAAAATTCAAAAAGTCGACTTTTAATTAAATGCAAAAAGTCGACTTTTAATTAAATGCAAAAAGTCGACTTTTAATTAAATGCAAAAAGTCGACTTTTACTTAAATGCAAAAAGTGGAAATGTCGAAAAGTCGACTTTTTATTTCAACTATAGAACCCTAGGTTCAATATTATAAAAGATTCAAAAAGTACATTTTGAAAAATGAAAAAATACCAAAAAGTTCCCTTTTATAGATTTCTCCTTAATCCGAGGTCCTCATGATTAGTTCCATGTTTCAAGGTTTAATAGGTTTAATATTAAAGAAAATTGAAAAATACCTTTCGAAAAACGGAAAAGTACCAAAAAGTCCCTTTCTACGTGTTCTCACATAATACGGACTCTACATGCTTAATTCTTAGGTAAAATATTATAGGTAAAATATTATAGAAAATCCAAAAAGTACTTCTGAAGAATGAAAAAGTACCAAAAAATTCCCTTTTATAGGTTTTCATTTACTAAGGTACCGTTATTCATGGACATATTTTTCATCGCAAACGTTTGTCTGAAAGAATTATTGACGATTTGGATCCAAAGACATGAAGAAAATAGATTTCAACGGATAGACATCTATAAAGATCCAGAGTACCTTATAAAAGACTCCATATTGGTGTGGAGAAAGTAGCGCTACCAGTACTTCTAGTTTGCCTGGATAATAAAATGGTGATGCCATATTCTCAGCCTTTCTTTGGAATGATTTGACATTGGGTCAAACCAGAAAACCACATAATCTAGATTCGTTAGCGAAGGTTCGCGGCAAGAGTAAATGGCAAAATCTATACTGTGGGACTAAGCGTTGGAAATGAAAAAGTCTGCCGTATGTTGTTATCTTCCGAGTGTGTTGGATGAATAAGAAGTTGAATGGTGATGGCTGAGAGATATCATAAGCAAGTGATGCCATTGAATCTTTCTTCCTTGTCCAGGTATGTTCCTCAGTGCCACAGTGTGTTCTTGTAAGTAATAATAAAGTGTTCGGCTTATTTGATGGATTCGTACATCGGTCTACCGGTGCTGTTGCCGACTCAACCGAGGCCATCCCATCTGCGTGGTTTTAAATGAAAAAAATGTTTTTGTACTTCAGAAGTTAAGCAATGGGACAGCAATGGTCTGTGATTAGATACCTTGAATACTTGAGCAAAGTGCACATATACTGGACCAGAAATTCCATATACGTAAATTGCCACCAGCGCGTTAGAAGTACAATGGGGCGGTGGTGAGTCGTCACAGAAGCTCAACCAGTGGTTGAAAAAGAGCATCGTGAAATAAGGTCCAGACGGCAGGTGTTCACGGTAAACACTTCAGTTTTCATTCATACTCTTCTCCTAAAGGTAAAGGGTATAAAAATGTTTGATAGTATTCATCAAAAACTAAATCCAAAATTCTCTTTGAACCAACAACAAGGTTAAGTGAGCACAAAAATAGTTGGATACGCATGATTGACTATATTTTTCTTTTCATGTATTATTTTGATCATGATACTAAACCGAGAATGAAATAAAGAAAAAGAACAACCAAATGCCACAAAATGGTATTTATAGATAAGTACAAAAATTGTATTTTAAAAATAAACATAATCTTGCATGGACACATACATAACTACTGTGTATTTCTATTTAAATTCATATCCATTCCTACATTTACAATTTGTTATGATGCTCGGTCATAATTCCTAGAATTTCATGTGATAGATTTTTTCCAGTTTATACTATAGTTTTTTCATTCCATTCTGTTGGTAGGTATCTTTTAGTAATTGAAAAAAGTTTTAGCATATGTTAGGGCAAAGTTTTCCTTTAATATTAAAACAGTGAAATGTTTTGAAATGGGACTTAAAGAGCATTAATAAATTGCGTTAAGGCAAAGAAGGAAATCTAAGCAAATCTTTCAATTTAATTTTTAGGCAATTTGTTAAACAACTGTTTTTTGCGCCTAAAAGTAGGCTATTCTTCAAAATAATAATTAACCATATTTACTGTCAATAGTCCTTTTTTGTTAGATTTTACTTTCTTGTATGCATAACAACTGATATATATGTTCATATAAATATTTCTTGTTTTTTTTTCTTCTACCTAATCAATATTAAAATAAATATTTTTCCTTTTAAGTTCAATACATTATTTTCATCTTACATTTGCCCCTAAATGTATGTTTTACATTTTTTCCATTTATTCTTTTAAATATTTTATTAAATATTTAACAAGAATTTTAAATTTAAGGGATTTTTAAAATCTTTACATATAAACTATTAAGTAGTCTTTCTGTGTGTGTGTTTGTGAAGGGGGGTTTAAAAAACATATTTTATTGAAATTCTCAACAAAAATTATTAGCATACTTTTGGGGTTTTAAAGATTTTGTTTTTTGGGTTGGTGGAAAGAAAATAAATCTCTTGAAAGTGTAATGAGCAGAAAAAACAAATGAAATATTCAATAATCTGGTTCTTTGGAAAAAGTAGAAAACATTATTATATTTTTTGTCAATTTTTTTAGCAATTATTTGCATTTTTAGAATCATCTCGTCTTAACAGATAAATTTCCACTGTTCACTTATATATAAATACATAACATTCTTCTTACTCCGTTTGTCTAGTTTTATATGATTGAGCTCATAATCCTTTGTTTTCACTTTGAATAAGTATTATCATACTAACATCGGATTGGATCCTTCTGAGGAGACTTCTATTTATGATTACCCAATAGAATCTTTGTAGTTATATCCACAATTTCAAAGTACCAATTGTCCTTAAAGGATTCTTTTGCATTGTCAGGTAAATTTCCTCGTGATTATTTCCCTTTAAATCTTGTATGTTTACTTAGCATATGTACCAACAAACTAACTTTGATCTTGTTCCAATGTTTCTTTCTCCTCTCCATATACTCAACATCCTCATAACTCCTATATTATATATAATTCTGTTAAGTTGAGCTTTCTGTTCTTAACTTCCTCGAGTTGTATTCTCTGTAAATGCTATGTGTCTACTTCTTATATGTACCATCATAATTGCAATGAACTTGCTCCAGAATTCAACTGTCCTTTTCAAATGATAAACATTCGCCTAAAGCCTCTTGTCCAATTTATACAATTGTATTCGATGTCATCATATTAACCTCGGACTTGCTCGTTGTGAAAAGGATTCTAGTACTGGTTACTCGTTTCATAGTTCCAAGTGATCTTGAGGTTGACATCCTCGAGATTCATTCTGCGTAAGTGCTGTTCCAACAAGAACTTGTTCCAGTGTTTCACTGTCCTCTCTACATGGTAAAAATTCGCCTAAATGAGCTCGTCTATCATTTAGAATTCGTTTCAACATTAGGTTCATCAGGATAACTTCATCTTTTCTCATTCATTCTTTTTAAATGTATCGACTTATATCATCATACTCACATTGAACCTGTTCCACTGTTTCGCTGTACTCTCTACATGATCAACATATGCAGAAGAGCTACTTCTATTACCTTCTGACTGTCGGTAAGTATCTTAAACCTCTGGCGCCACATGCATTCTTATCCAGTTTACACATTCCATTACATTCACATAGAACACCAGGCTTACTTTACATATAGCAACGAATTCCTGTGGGTTGTTGCTCCAATGCTCCTCTTGACCATAGCAATCTATCTGGGATCAATACATAGTAATAGACATACTCTGCATCTGGAATGCGATCGAAACCATCCAATGTTTGATCAGTCTAAAGTGTAACGGTTAATGCTTCCCCATATCTTTTACATGTTTCAGTAGAAGGAATGTCTAGTTACGTTTCAACATATCCATCTATTCATTGGCATGTAGTTGATCCAACTACAGCGATCTGTCAAATTGAAATTAATCAAAGAATGGGATAGGAGAATAACAGTGTAAACATTATTAAAGACGCCTTTCGATGCCAATTCATTAATACATAAAGTCGAAGTGCTTTACGTGAGTACCTGTCATGTGGCCCTTTTTCACGGTGGTACTTTTTCAACCAGTGGATGATTAAAAGCTGAACAACTCACTCTTGTCCCTTTTGTGTATATTACACGCAGATGGCAATATTCATATGTACATGGATGTACCCGTCCATGTACAAGCACTTTGCTCAAATATTCGAGCTATATAATCTCTTGTCATAGTAGTTACGTTGGCGATGACAGGTGTCATGAGCAAGCTCAATCTACCCCGATATAATGTCGCCCAACCACACTAGTATGACTGTGTTGTTTCGGAAACACACCTGGTAATTGGTAGTCCAAGACATAGATCATATTAATTGACAAGATTTTATTTCAGTGGTAAGTTGAGCATACACTCAACCATGTAACCATAAATCAAAGAGTGGGACGACCTTGCGCTACGTTTATCCTTCCTGGTACTACGGGTGGCCAGTTGCCCGCAGGACTATGTCCTGGCTGGTCAGTTGGTTGAGGTTCCTTTGGGATCCACGTAGTGGCTGTGGTTGAAACCCAAATTCGCGGGGAGAGTAAGTGGCGGTTAAGAGACTGATGCACAATAATAGTCAATATTTTGGGATAAGTTCGGTGCAGTTGCCGAAAACAAGATACCCCACAGATGGAGTGACTGTGGGACTAAGCGTTGGAAATGAGTTGGTATTAATTTTATATGGTACGGGATGAATGTGAGGTTCGGTGGGCCTTACCCCACCCGTCTACCTTATGAATGTGTCGTATGTTTTTTCTCTTATGAATATGTCGTATAAATGAGATGTGTGCTGGGTTGAATGATGGTGGATGAAATGTATCATATACATATAATACCATTGAATTTTCCTTCCTTGTCCCAATATGTTCAGGGTATACTCTGTTCATATAAGAATTACCATAGTGTGTCCCTGTGAGTAAGAACAATGTCTACTTATTGATGAATCGTACTTCGGTCTACCGATTACGTCTCTAGGTGCTGTTCAACAGAGGCCATACAATGGTCAAGAGATTAGATAGCTCGAGTACTCCAACAAAAGTACTGGTAAATGGACCGGTCAGAGACAATGTACAAAAATTGCCACCTGTGTTCTTCATTGAAGAACAATGGGGCGATGGTATACCGTTCTCAAGTCTACCCAGTGGATGAAAAAGACCACAGTGTATGTGGTGCTCTGGCTAGACGTCTTTTCAATTTATGCAAGGACTAGGTCAGGCAGTAAATTGTTAATACCAATTTATAGTCCCGAAAGACTACATGCATTGGTAGCACCTATCTTCCCCCTGGATTGCATGATGATGTGACACTCATCAAGAAAACATGCCCTGGGGGGCAATGCATTCTTACAGTTTGATATCAAAGAGTTCATCTACATAATGAAAAACTTCTTTCATAATCTCCTTTACATAAGTATGTGGCTTAAATTTGAGTTCGTAATTCAGCATTTAAACATGCTATCGACCAACCATTCCTAGTTATGTAGCAGGGAGGGTGATACAAAAACGGCGTTAAAATTGTTTTCATTTAACTCCCAGTGATAACTTTAAACTTATCGTGTATTTAAACAGAATGCTAATAAATATTTATTTACTTAAATATTTAATTATTATTCCATTATTTACTATTAAAATTTAATTTGTTGTAAATTAAATAAAATTTTAATAAAAAGTTACTTTTTTATTAAAATATTTCTATTCAATAATAAAAAAAAAAAGTTCTTATTAAATTTAAACACGAATTTTTAATTAATTTCCAAAGAACATATCTCATCTTACCTCATTATACTATTGCCTTAGTATAAGCTTGATGGGTATTGAATTATTACTTAAAATAATTGGCCTACTTTTAGGTTAAGAAAACAGCTGCTGTTGTAGTTGTAATTACATTTTACAGCATCAGCTGCCGTGTAAGATTTTACTATTTATTTCGTCGTTTTTTTATTTTTTATTATGAATTCTATAAATAAAATTTAAATAAATTACCAGCCAAGTTTAAATTGTTTATTAAGATATTTATCAGGATTTTCCAATGAAGTGGAATGTAATTAAAAAATGTCTTGTTAAATGACTGTAAACAATTAAGTGTAAATTAAAGCTGGAATATTATTTCATTTTGTGTCTTTCGTTGAGTGAAGTGATTTAGTAAAGTAATCGAAGGCATTAAGTATGGAAATTCGAATGATTTAAATGTGATTTTAATTGTTATTTGAACGAGGAGAACATTTAATTTTTTCTAGATTTGCAACTAGTCGACAAACTAAACTAATCTCAGGACTAATCTCTAGACTAGTCTCTATTGTTGATGCTTCCTTGTCTCTAGCGTCTGGACTATTTTCTAGACTAGCATCTAGACTAATCTCTAGACTAGTCTATTGACTAGTATCTATACTTGTCTCTAGAATAATCACTGGACTAGTCTCTGAAGTAACCCCTAGACAAGTCTCTGAACTAGCCTCTAGACTAATCTCAGAACTAGCCTCTAGACTAGTCTCTGGACTAACCTCTAGACTAGTCTGTGGACTAGTCTCTAGACTAATCTCTGGACTAGTCTCTAGACTACTCTCTCTATTTTTGATGCTTCCTAGTCTCTAGATTAGCGTCTGTACTATTATCTAGACTAATCTATTGACAAGTCTCTTAACTAGTCTCTAGACTAGTCACTGGACTAGTCTTTGAACTAACCCCTAAACAAGTCTCTGAACTATCCTATAGACTAGTCTATGAAGTAGACTCTAGACTAGTCTCTGAACTAGCCTCTAAACTAGTCTCTAGACTAGTGTCTGGACTAGTCTCTAGACTAGTGTTTGGATAAGTCTATAGACTAGTATCTAGACTAGTCTCTTGAATAGTCCCTGTACTAGTTTCTTGACTAGTCCCTGGACTAGCCTCTGAACTAGCCTTTAGACAAGTTTTTGGACTAGCCTCTAGACTAGTTTCTGGACTAGTATCTGGATTCACAGGCTGCTAACTCGTGTATTGACTAGTCCATTAATTAGACTAAGGGCTAGACTTTTAACTAGTCATTAAAATAGTATATTGACTAGTTTATTAACTAGTCTATTGAAAAGTCTTTGAACTAGTCTATTGACTCCATTTACTAGACTATTTACTAGTCTTTTTGATAGTCTATTGACTAATTTATGGACTAATCTGAGGACTATACAACGAACAAGTTTATAGAGCAATTATGGTCTTGTATATGGACTTGTCTATAGACTAATGTATCAACTTGTTCATAGACTATTCCACTAGTCTCTGGACTAGTCTATTGTGTAGTCTGAAGACTAATGTATTGACTTGTTCTAGTCCATTAATAAGTCTATTGATTAGTCTATCTACTAAGTAATAAACTAATCTATAGTCTATGGACTTGTTTATAGACTACTGAATTAACTAGTTCATATACTAGTTTATTAACTAGTCTAATGATTAGTCTTTGACTAAGGGCTACTCCATTTACTCGACCATTGACTTGTCTTTTGATTAGTCTTTTGACTAGTCTTTTGATTTGTCTTTTGATTTATCTTTTGACTAGTCTATTGGCTAGTTTATGAACTAATCTGTGGACTATATGGACTTGTCTATAGACTACTGAATTAACTAGTTCATATACTACTTTATTAACTAGTCTAATGATTAGTCTTTGAATTAGTCTTTTGACTAAGGGCTACTCCATCTACTCGACCATTGACTAGTCATTTAATTAGTCTTTTGACTAGTCTATTGACTAGTTTATGAACTAAACTGTGGACTATACTATACTAGTTTATGGTCTAGTCTTGTTCATGAACTAGTCGACTAGTCTCTGGACTAGTCTATTGACAAGTATCAGAACTAGTCTATTGACTAGTATCTGGACTAATCTATTGACTAGTATCTGAACTACTCTATTGACTAATATGTGGACTAGTCTATTAACTTGTTTATGTAAAATCTAATCCATTAACTAGAATATTTGCTAGTAGGACTCTACAAACTAGACTGTGGAAAAATCCGTTAACTATTGACTAGTTTAGGGACTAATCCTAAGCCTATGGATTGGACAAGTCTTTGACTTTATTGACTAGAGAGTATTAGACACACTCTGACTAGAGAGTTACAATCAATAGACTGCTTTTGACACTGATCTATAATAACTATTCTTAACGTTTATGTATCAACAGTTTACTATATAGAAGAAGAATAAAAGGGGTGTAGCAGTAGTTTCCAATGTTAAAAACTTTTATCTAGAGACAAAGAAAGCAAAAGATAACAAATAAATTAAATTTGCATAATTATAAAAAAACAACACATTTATAAGTAGCCTATTTATAGGCGTTAACAGATTGTCAAAATAAAGCAAAATGAAACTTATTTTAAAATGAAAAAAAAAATTATTTAAAATGAAATATATATGAAAATATATAATATAAAAAGTTCTAAAACAAATCCTTCATACAGTTTTAATAAATATTTTAATTTCTATTTTTGTTTACACCTAAAAATCTGCTACAATAATATTAAACAAGTTAGATTAGACAGCATATTTATCATTGTTATTTATTTTTTTTCTTTATTATAATTTCAAATTTTATTGTAAAATTTATATGTTAATAACTTTATTGTTATCATGTGTTTATTAAATTAGCATAATATTATTGAAACAAAATTGAAAAACAAAAACCTTTTGCATTCATTTAGGGGTATGTGTTAAAAATATTATCTTGTTTATTATCATTTTACAGAACATACATACATTACAATTGTCGAATGTAAAATTGTGTAAATTATATATTCATAGAAAAACTATATAAATATAAAATCATATTTTTTTCTTAATTTTCAACAAAATTTTATACAAAATTTTTAAAAACAACAAATGAAATGTACTATTTTCAAATACAAGACTCAAGTACTTTTCTTCAAATGTTTGAAATGATTTCAAAAATAAACTCGGTGAAAAAAACAAATTTAAAAAAAAATGTTCTCAAATTCACACTTTTCGAAAGAATTCATAAAATTAGATAAGTTAGGTTAAGCAAATAGCTAAACTCCTAATTCAGATCTATACAAGACTTTATGACCCTCATGGAATTCCATAATAATAGGTCCTCCTATGAGCCTAGCCCCTATGAAAAGCCCCCATCAAAATTTCACTTAAATGTCCACAATTTTATTCAACAATAAACGGCTTAAGTATGTATACCTGAGGCAAGGTACAATTCAACTTGCAACATGTTTTTTAAGGCAACTAAATCATATTATATTTTTTGTCAAAGGTGTAGGGTACTTGTTTTTTTTTGCAATTTTAACTTTAAATTGTGTAAAAAGAAAGCTATTAATAAGTCTTAAACAAACAGAAAAACTTTCACTTTAAATAGGTAATGTAATTATATCTTACAAATGCATGACTTGCTTTGCTTGCTTGCTACCTTTAATAACTTTAGCCTTTTTGCCTTTTTCATACGAAGAAAAATTAGAATTAATAATATTTGTTGCTTAAATAACAATTTCTTAAGAAAATAAGTAATAAACAATTTATTTATGAAGTTTTTTTTTATTTATTTGGATGCTTTGTAGTTGAAACCTTTTTTTGGTAATTTTAAAAAGAAAGGAAAAGAACCAGCACCCAGAATTATGCTGATGATTTATAACCTTAAATAAAATGTAATTTGTTGGGAATATTTTATATAATTTTATCCTTTTTTTTGTAGCTAAATAAAGATTAAATTTAAATTTATTTGTATGTAGGTTTTCGAAAACATCATCATAATAAAAAACAAAAAAAAAACCAAGAAAATGTAATAAAACTTACCCTTCAACAAGGATTATTTTAAAATAAATTTATGTTTTATTTTTTTTTTTTTTTAAATAAATTTTTATGATGATAATAGTAATACAACACCTTGTTTGTTTTGCTTTGCCTTTTTAATATTTTTCGGTTTTTTCTTTTTTGTTTTCTAAAATAAATTTTGAAAATTTCCTTTTTATGTATTTGTGTCAGCAAATTAAATATTTACTTTATATTTTCAAATTTTTCTATAATTTTTATCTCTTAAGTTTTATTTATTAAGTGGGAAAAAACAAACACTTTAATTGTGTTAACAGCTTAAACGGAAATGAAAACTATTTCCTTTTTTTCATATCTCTCACACTTCCTATTCATAAGCCAAACACACATACACACGTAAACACTCACACATATAAACTCAAAACTTTAAAACAAAGTCATTTAACAATTTCTTTTTTGTTGTTAACAATTTTAATTTATTTTCTTTTTTTTGAAATTTCCTTTAGAAACATAAATAGTTATCTAAAAAAAATAACAGCGAATTTATTTAGAAATTTATGATTAAAATAATTTTATTTGAATCATTTAGTTATTTCCGCTAAAACAACCGTTTAGGATTTGCAACAAATGCAGACTAAAAAACTTTTCATTTGTAATCAAACAAAAACATCTGTCTCAAGTGTCGCCAAAAACGAAGAAGGCCAAAACGATATCAATGTTAATGTTAAAATGTTAAAAACAAACAACAGCAACAAAAATAGGCGGCAACAACAAGAGCAGCTGTATTAACAAACGGCACTTAACTGTCTAGTTGTTCACAAATCCACAATGTTTGTTATCATACTTTTAGTGAGACTGTTAAGTTGTTGATAAAGTTTTGCAGTGGCATGTTTAAACACAAACACACACACCCCCAACCAACAGCAATTCTAAGTAACTCTCATCACCCACAACAGGATGTTGTTATCATCACTGTTTTTTTGAGAAATACATAAACATTTGTATAACAATACAGCACACGTTGTTATTTATAAACCTCCCCCGCCCCCTTGCACCTCTCTTTCACGCTCATTTATAGTTATTTTGTTTATGTTCTCATTTAACAGTAGAAGAGCGTAAGTAAACGTCTTTTCATTATAAAATGTTTATGCTTTTGCATGCTGTAAATGTATAAATATGCTTTTACAACATGCGCTTTATAAGATTTATCTTTCTCACTTCATAAAGGAATTCAAACGTTAGATTTAAATTTTTGTAATAAATTAAATATTTATGTAAAATTAAAAAGAATAGCATAAATTGCTTAAATAATTAATATTAACAAAGCATAAGAGTATATAATGAACTGGAGACAGATTTCAAAGAAATTCATTATAAAGTTTAAAATAAACTTTTTTTTAGTAAAATTTTAGACACTTAACCAAAGATGAACTTGATTTGAAACTTTCAACAAGAGAGCAACAAGTGGTTTGTATGTAAAGAAAAATATAGTTAAAGACACGTTTTTCTAAAGAAATTTCATCTTCTATTGTAATTCATTATAATGTTTAACTCCCTAATAACATGACTGCCGTGTGGTATAATAATCAGAGAGACCACATTATTTATGTAAAATTTAATCGTGTTATTAGTGTTTAGAAGTGAAGGGGAGTTTGTATTGGGGCTTGGGTCAAATGGGACCCGATCATTACGGTAGTGTTGTTTACAGTTCTATAAACTAAGTTTACTCGATTTTTGTTGAAAAAGCCCTATTCGGGGATACGGTTGTATGGGGGCTAAGCGAAATAAAAAAACCGTTCGTTTCAAGTACCAAATGTCATCAAATTGTCATGAAAATTGCGACCTGTGCACATAGACACACAAACAGACAGACACACAGATAGACAGACATACATACAGAGACACAGACAGACAAACATACAGACAGACAGACAGACAGACAGACAGACGGACAGACAGGCAGGCAGGCATACAGGCATACAGACAGACAGATAGACCGACAGACAGACAAATATACAGACATACATACAGACATACAGAAGACAGACAGACATCAGCCCAAACGCATAATACCCTCCTCAATATAGTGGTGTAGGGTAAAAGAAACTTCACCTTAATTTTTATGTTGTGAAATTGGTCTTCTTTTATTAACGTCACCTGTACGTATACGTGTTAATGATTTATTTATATTACAAATATTAAGTATACGCCTAATTTAGTGAAGGACTTCATGTTGTTTTTGTATTCAAACAAATTCTTTATGACAAGAACTACAACCTCGCCTCAGAGAGTTAAACAAATCTCCGAACGTTTTAACAAAGATGAGACCCCCCAAATCTTTGGTAGCTCATAAAACGAGTGCATGACTTTGGTCGGAAGTTTTTTAAACCAATATTCTACTTAGTAAAACGAAATGGTCAGTAGATACCTGTTCTGGTAGTTGTTGTTGTTGAAGCAACATGCGCCCACCCTTTCATGTATTATCATGCAGTTGTGGTTTCGATCTTTCAGGATGGACTCTTTTTTCCGGTAATTGCCTCTTCTGTTGTTAAGGACTTAGCTAAAATGATAGCATGACTAGTCGAAGATTCGTTTTCTCCCTGTTCTACGACAGTACGATCATAGACAGGCTAAATATGCTATTGATTTCGCTAAATTTGCATCTTTTGCATTTTAAAGATCTGTGCTAAAGATACGACTGTGTTAAAGATACAAGATAGCAAAGAGCTTGTACAGGGTCCAACAAATCAAGTACTAAGATTTGAGATTTGAGCAATTATGGAACGTTTAACATTCACCTAGTTGTTGAAAGAGACCACAATGAGGTTGAATTCTAATTGACAGTGAGGTACGTAAAACACTAGATTTAATCCCTAATCTATTGACTTCATGGAGCACTGTAGCAATGTGCTTTACTGTTCTGTCAATACTATATTGGAATGTGTTTCTCTAAACATAAGCAAACAACATCTATACGTTTTTCCTTACACACACAGGACTCCTGACAGATTAAACATTGGATTTAATGTACGAATAAGGGCAGTAGTAGATCATTCAAATCTGTTGATTTACTGAAGAACAGTCCACTAAAATGTGGGATATTTTTCCACGATACAAGCAGGCTCATTCGCATACTCATTTGTGATCGATTGTCCAATGGATTGCATAATTCATTAAAGGAAAAACTTGTATTTTAGCCCATTTTTCCATACGAATGGTGAGACAAGATCAGTAGGAATGTGTTTAGTAGAAGAAGGAGGATGAGACTGGTTTAGAATCCCGTACATTGAGTTCTATTGTTGCGACTTTTAAACGTCCTAGCTATTGAACAGGGAAATCAGAGCGCCATTATCGTTGGCCTATATCTGAATTTTTGATTTTAAACTCTGAGGCATTTTCTCGTTAACCTTTGTTTTCCAATCATTTTCGAGAAAGATTCGTTAATTGTTGTTTGTTTTGTCTTGTGTTGATGTTGACAATCGTTTTTTTGCCGTCGTTGTTTCATTGTTTAATCACTGTTTGTAATTTTTGCACTTCAAAGGATTTGTCTCAAGCTCCTGTGTTTTTCGTTAGTATAATCCGTTAATTGTTGTTCATTTTGTTCTCTGTCACTGTTGGAACATGTTGTTCAAAGTTTTATTCATAAAGGCAGAAAAAGACTTAGTGTTGTTTTACAAAACTATATTGAGTTCAATTGTTAATTGTTTCATGTGAAACATCGAACACATTCTGATTATAGTAAAGCTCTTTTGAAAGCTAGATGGTGGATTTAGCTTAATATCGTGGAAAAATTGTCTTCTTCGATGTGATGTTGCAATGCAACTTCCCCCTTGATTGTAATACAAAGCAGACTAGTGTAGTTGAGTGTTAATAACACTGTAGCTACAAATAGTTCTAAATATTCTGCGTTTAATATAAATTTTAAAACATCATTTCCTTTCTTATTATTTTCCTGAAAATATGAAATTTTTAACTTCAAATTCTTATCACTGACAACTTAAATAAACATTAACCTGTTTCAAAGTGTAACCATTCAAAAGATCAAAATAATAAAAAAAAAGGCTTCTAAAAGTTTAACACACAAATTCTTTGCAACTTTAATTTGAACCGCAACACAAATAAAAATAATTATTTTATAGCAACCAAAAGAAATATAACCCCTTAGATACAGTTGAACATTAAAAGATATATTTATTACATTGGCCAAATGAAGTGTTTTATAAACCCCCCCTACCCCTGGCAAAAAAAAACTGGGTAAATAATAGTTTTTTATACAATTTTTATTCAATTTACACTAAATGACCAACAAGCAATTTTTAATTCAATTCTGCCAAGAATCTAGTAGATAAATGTTTTAATTGCTTTCTTTTTTTAGTTTTTTTTTTTTTAAACACGCAATTTTTTAGTTGTTGTTAACTTAAGGGAGTAAACAAATGACAAGAATAACAGCCAGCAGAAAACGAAAACGAAAATTAATAAATATTTTTGCATGTTTAAAAGTGAAGCAAAAGAAAATGAACATTGAAAATGTCACCAACAACAAGGTCAACTCTTTTTTTTGTCAGCTTAAAACTTATGTTTTTTTTTTGTTTAAGAAAACCCTTAAAGAAAATTGGGTCAAAACAAAAGAAGAAGAATAATTGAAAAATATATTGGAAAACAATTAACATAAATTCATTACTATGTATATTTATTTAATGCTTTTAGGTACCTACTTTTAAAATTAGTTAATTATCTCACCTAAAACTATGCTTTATATTAATAAATATAAATGTTAACTAAAAGTATGCTATATAATATGATTAATTGTTTTGTTTCGATATTATTTATAGTTTAAAATCAATCATATTATCTATGTTTATTGGTATTTAAATATTTTTTATAAGATTTGTTTTTTATTGTTATTTTTCTTCCCCGCTACTTTCATTACAATTATCAAGGACATTTCTTATAAATTGTAGATGTATGTATGTTTGTGTGAATGAGTTTGTTAGTAGAAGAGTGAGTATATAATGCACTATACATGATTGTACAGTTTCCAAGAGTGTTTCTTTAGAGACAATATTTTAGAATTTATGTAAAGCTTTCTAAGAATTAAGAAGGTGGTGTTTGTCTGATGTAGACAATGAAAGAATGTGTGTGTAAATTTATGCAAGAAAGAAAAAAAGGTTTTCTTAAATTTAATCTTGAATTTTCTAAAGAAATTATTTACATAAAATATCAATTTCGGACAAGAATAATAATAAATCGATTATTTTATACAAAAAAACTTTACTTGTCTATAGAAAACTTGTGCTTTCTAACGGAAAAGTTAACAATAAATTAATTTTTCTATAGAAAATTTATCCATAACTTGACTTTTTCAAAGAAAAGTTAACGAAAACTTGACTTTTTTAAAGAAAATTTATCAATAACTTGACCTTTTTAAAGAAAAGTTATCGATAACTTGACTTTTTTATAGAACACTTTTTGAGTCTTAGACTTTTCTGTGTGGTCTCCGGTAGGTTAGTGGTTAGTGTTCTAGTCCGATAGACCGGAGGTGGTGGATTTGATTCCCACCTGTGGCACTGGTTAAGGAGCGCACAACAGGCGCGCTAGAGGCCTAGGTGTATTTCTTCGGATTTGATGTATATATGTACATCCTCCTTTCAAACTAACTAACTAAACTTTTCTGTAGAAAATTTATCGATAACCAAATTTTTCTATAGGAAAGATATTAATTACTAGACTTTCCTTTAGAAAAGTTACCGATTACCAGAGTTTTGTAGAAAAAATATATCGATTACTTCACATTTCAATAGAAAAGTTATAGATTACTAGACTTTTTTATAAAAAAGTTATAGATTACTAGACTTTTTTATAAAAAAGTTATAGATTACTAGACTTTTCTATGAAAAAAGTTATCAATTATTAGACTTTCCTATAAAAGATATCAATTGCTAGACATTCCTATAGTAAAGTTACGGATTACTAGAGTTTCCTAGAAAAAATATATCGATTACTACACTTTTCAATAAAAAAGTTATCGATTACTAGACTTTTCTATAAAAAGATATCGAATACTAGACTTTTCTATAGAAAAGTTATCGATTGCTAGACATTTCTTTAGAAAAGTTATCACTTACTGGACTTTTCTATAAAAAATTTATCGATTACTATAATTTTTTTTTTTAAAAAGTTATCGCTTACTAGACATTTCTATTTTAATGATATTGACTAGACCTTTCTTTAGAAAAGTTCTCGATTTCTAGAGTTTTCTACAGAAAAGTTATTGATTACTAGCATTTTCAGAAAAATTATCAATTACTAGACTTTACTATAAAAAACTTATCGATTACTAGTCTTTTCTGTAAAAAAGTTATCGATTACTAGACATTTCTTTAGAAAACTTTAACGATTTAAAGCATTTCTTAAAGAAAATTTATTAATTACTAGACTTTCGTATAGAAAAGTTATCGAATGTTTTCTACAGACAAGTTTCTATAAAAATGTTATCGATAACTAAATATTTCTGTGGAAAAGTTATCGAAAATAAGGCTTTTCTAAAGAAATGTTATCGATTTTTAGACTTTTCTAAACAAAATTTTCTATTACTACAATTTTCCATACAAAAGTTAGCACTAAACTTTTCTATAGAATATTTATCGATTACTAGACTTTTCTATAGAAAAGTTACCGATTACTAGACTTTTAAAAAGAAAAACTATAAATAACTCGACTTTCTATAGAAAACCTATAGGTATCATAACTTTTCCATATAGAAGTTATCAACAAGTTCACTTTTCTATAGAAAAAAATCAATAATTTTACTTCTATGTTATCGGTAAATTTATCTTTCGCTGACTTAACTTTTTTACAAAAAAAAGATCGCTTGAGTTTCATAGAAAAGTTATTGCTAATTTTCTAAAGTTATCGAAAACAATTTTACAAAATTTCATAAATTTCTTTCTATAAATTAGTCCCTGATATTATAAATAGATTCAGACTTGATGTCTTACTTTTTGTTTGACCCTGCTTGTATATGACATTTTTCCACATCATTGATAATTGTCCTTGGAAGTCACACCTTTAAAAGGAACATTCTTATGTAAATGCTAAAATTTATGCAAAGACATAAATTGATAAACTACAATAAAACAGGAACAAGTAAGAATAAAAGACATCAACATGAAAAAAACACTCTTAAAACAAATACAAAATCTGTCATCCTTTAGAATCTTGCAATTTATGCAAGCAGACTGAGCCGGAAAACTCAATTTAATGTTAAAATGGAAAATTTCACATAAAAATATAACAATAAATGGAATTTGTAACATTCAGAACTAAACTTCAATAAAAATTTCTCTCCGGGTAGATTATGTTTTCCATTTAAGAAATGAGACAACCCGGCAAGCAGCCGGTACAAACAATTTGGTGACAACCAAGTTGTTTGATAAAAATCTGCAGCCGGAAGAGTCAACTATTTAATTATACTATTAAAAATTACTCTAAACTTCCAAAAATGTTTAAAATTTAACATATTTTTCTATAAATTCCTTTTAAACAACTCACCGCCATACAACTTTCTTGTCAAATTCAATACTAGCCATTATTTTCATTTTTTACACTATTTTCATTATTTATCTTAATATATTTTATTAAATAACACTTGCTCCATATTTATATAACTTTAAAAAAACATGAAATTACACTTTAAATTTTATTTTTCTTTTATTTATCAAAAATCACCACTGATCACAAGCAAAAGTATCACAAAACTAATGTTTTATTTACATTTTTCTTGTGTTTTCACAGCTAATATGTTTTGTATATAACAGCTAATAATACTCAACTGCTTTAACACTTACTATAAACGGTATTATCATACATATCATATGAATAATAATAAACACGGTTTTAACATCAATAGCATCACCAAAATATGATGACTGCGCAACCAAAAAGAATGTCTATGCTAAGCAGACTGTCGACTGATTAGCAAAGACATTTAAATATCTTTAAATATTAATAAAAACTATGCATGAATCTAGAAATTTATCATTACTATTTATTACTAAAATTTCTTTTGGAGTGAATTATGTTTTGCAATTACTACTCAAACACCGAGAAAATTCAGCGACCACCAAAATGTTTGCTAACAATTTACAGACTGAAACAACTACAACAACTATGCTCTTAAAATACCTCTAAAATTCCATAAATGAATCAAAATTTAAATTTTTTTATTCAGATTATTCTGCAAACTTACCGCCTTACTTGTCATAATGTTCACTGTTTGAGTTCGTACTTATTAAAACTTTCATTTTAACACATTTTAAATAGCACTTTTTAATTAACTTTTCTATTATCACAGAAACATTTTTCTATTCTGTTTATGTTTTTACATATTTGTAGAGTTTTTTATAGACAACATATTTTATATATTATTTAGAAATTAAACTGCTTTAACTGTAAAAGGTAAACAGTAAACGGTATTATCGTCAGATGTAATTAGACACTGTTTTAACATAAGCAATAGAACCTATATAACAGCTTTACGGTTTATCTTTAAGGAATTCATATATAACCTTAATGTTATACACAAAGTCTGAGATATCGAAATGTTATCGAAAATTCATATTAATAGATTTTTCTATGATAAACTGTAGATTATGTAGAGAAAATCTGCGATCGCTAATATTTTTCATTAAGGCTAGATTTTTATAACACAAACATTTTCAAACAAAAGTTTTTCAGATTTTTTGTTAAAAAAGCATTATCGATAACTTTATTATAGAAAAGTTAAATCTGACTTTACTTTTTATAGATAACGTAATGACATTTCTTTAGAAATCATACTAATAACTTAACTTTTCTTTGTAAAAAGTAATCGATAGCTCAAATTTATAGTAAAGTTATCGATAACTTTTCGAAAGAAGATTTACCAAAAATATTACTTTTCTATATAACTCTACTTTTCAACAAAACACTTATCGATAATTTCTTTATAGAAATGATTTCATTTATATAGAAAATTTTTCGATAACTTAGATTTTTGTAGAAATGTTGTTGATTTTTAATACTTTTTTACAAATAAGTTATTGAAATTTTTTGTAGCGAAGTTATCGATAATTTTACTTTGGTATAGAATAGTTATTGAAGACTTTACTCTTCTTTACATAACATGTCTAGACTTGTCTGTAGAAAATTTATTAATAAATTTACATTATTTTTCTTTAGAAATTTTATCGATAACTTTAAAAATGTTATCGAAAACTTAAATATTCTAATAGACTTTAATTGTCTACAAAGAAAATACATATAATTTCACGTTTCTATATTTATCTACTTACAGTTTTTTTCTTAAATAATCCAAATGTCAATGAATACTTTGTTGTTGTAGTCCACTTACTAGATCTGTTTAGACTGCACTAATTAATATCTTGTTAGCCCTTTAATAATAAATTTATATGAATAAAATAAATCTAAAAATAACAGTTGTTTATAAGTATATTTTGTTTTAAATACAATTTTTCTGTTGATCCAGTCATCACCGCTAAGCTAGGCCTATTTATGTTGTTGTTGTTGTTGCTGTGTTATTTAACAAGATGATATTATCATACGAACTCTCTATGTAATTGTTAGTACATTCACCTATAATTTTATTATTGTATTAAAATAAATGTAAACACAAGTACAAAGTATTTTTTATTATAGTTAGTGGAAAAAATTTGATTAATTTTATCATTTAAAATACAGATTTGTTTTGTCTTTTTAAAGATCTAAAATGTTCACTTTTTGTATTACTTTTTAATTAATATTTTAATTTAGAACTGAACAATTATTGTCTAAATTTCTTATAATTCGTTTTTACTCACTCAAAAAGATTTTCCATTATATATATTTTATATGATCCCCTGCAAAGTTAACACAAATCTGAAATTTTTATTTAAACTTGATCATTTCACCATAAAAAGCTTCAATAGTACAACAAAAAGTCTAAAAGGTTGTAGAATTAAATAAAATCAACTTATAAAAACAATAAAACACACAGCAAATACTACAACCTTTAATATCTGGCAACTCTTTTTAATAATTTTCATAGCCACTAGCTTTGGTATATATTAAGCTTTATACTACCTTTTGCAACGCTGTTTTGTTCCTTCAATCAGTTTGTTTTGACATTTCAGTGAATTTGCGATTTTTTTCTCCAAACGTCTATTAAAAAAGTTGCAATTAAGTTTTTTGTAGCTTTTTTCGCAAATATTTTTTCGTTTATTTATTTAAATAAAAATACATATAAATTTATAAACTCTATAACTGCCTAAACACTTGTTGACAAGTGTCGTTTATGAATAATTATTTAAATTATTAGAAAAAAGAACTTTGATAGTGCTCTTAAGAAAGTTATAAAGAAGGAAAAAAAGAAAGCAATTTGGCTTGGTGAGAAAACATAAAGAAAAAGTTGGTGCAATTTTGCAAACATGTCGCAACCTGCTAAAAATATTGTAAGTTTTATAGACATATAATAGTAAATAAAATATTAAAATACCAAGCAAATTATATTTGAAATTTGTTAATAATAAAAAGCCGGCTTTTTATATTATTTGTTTTAAATATTTTCTTCCTTATAAGATGCATTGTGGTGGTCTGCTGCATGCGCATTGTCTTCATGTAAAAAAGAAAACTATAGACAATTGTTATTTTGCCGGTTGTTTTTTTTTTGTTGCTTTAATTTTGGACTCCCTTCCTGCTACTATAGGTTTTTGTCTAATTGGAAGGAACTTTTCTGAACATCAATTATTTCTCTTAGTAGTGTTTTAGTTTTCTGTTTTATAGAGTAATCATTCAATTCTCATTGCCCCTGTAATTGCCAATTTATGATTTTGACAAGTCATTGCTTTTGTTCATAGCGATAATAATATGTTAAAACAACATAAGTGACATTTTTTTCAATTTTATTATAATACTACCAGAAGGTGTATCATTTTGTTTGCTACAAATTGACTTTATTATCATATGGTAGGGAAAAATGTTAGTTATATGATTTTAATATGTAACCATGATTGTCTAATAACACGTACATGTTAATTTTTTATTTTTTAAAGTTTATGTACCTATAATTGACGTGGACATGATTTTCTATGAGGTCTATCTACTGAAACAGGCGGCTCGCAATGTTGACGTGCTATGTGATATCTCTTTCCTTTTTTACTATCTCCTTATTTTCTTGCTTTGTTGTAGTGTTCTTTATGTCTCTTTGAATCTTCACTACTTGAAGGAAATCATAATGGACTTTATGATCTCCATGTCGGTTATATATTAAAGCATTGGCCAGTAAGTTTATATTCCTATTTCCTAAGTAGTAGTACGCAATGGGGAGTTATTTCAGGCTGCAAAAATCTAACATGGTTACGTGAAAAACAGATTATTCATAGAATAGATTATAAGCTCGAATTGGGTGGCTTATCCCCAAGATAATATGGTTTTCGAAAAGAAAAAAGTACTGTAGACACTATTTGGAAAGTTGTAATATAGAAGAAAATGCTAAAGCAACAAAACAATATTGAGCGATCTTAACGTTAGACGTTTAAAACAGTGCAAAATGAAAAGAATTCAAGCAATGAATATACAACTACCTTGAAAATATAACACTGATTTATAAAACAACAAACGGTTTAAAGAAACATAAGATAACGGTTGTAGTAGCACAGGAAGGATTCAGTTAGGACCATTCCTTTGGAATGTTATGCACGATGGACTCTTAAATATGGAACCACTGGATTAGAGCAAGCTGTTGCCATAAATATATAAGATATAGGGCACTACGAACGGCTATATCGTTCAGTCAAATAATGCCAAACATAGGAAGACCTCAACTGCAAACTGGGAAGTTGATAAACAGCATTGCACACTCACAGCTTTAATATGTGCCCAATCATTGAAGAGTAAATGTAGAATAAAAGAACTCCAGAAGTGGTATTGTGGTGCTTGATATATCATCAATCCACTTATTAGTCCAGGAAAGAGAGGAAATATACGAACTAACCATGCAAATGGAAAATTCAAGTAATACAGCGTCAAATACAGTCAAGCTAAAGGATATACTGAATAACTGCAAGAACTAATCTTATAAATAAATGGAAATAAAGATGGGAAGATGGATACATCGGTTAACACCTTACATAAAAGACTGGCTCGAAGAAAACAAACAAATTTAAGATAAAAACTTCTCCGCTGTGTAAAACATGTGAGAGCGATGAAGATACAGCAAGACATATGCTTTTTAAATGTAAAAAGTAGGATGCACAAAGAGAACAATTGAACAACTTAGTTAATGAAGTTTTAACCGGACAGGTTCTACATTAATGTACAAGCCTAATAATTGGGCTATTACAACTGGATGCGTTCATAAATCCATTGGACAGAATGATGTAAGGTTGTCTAAATAATTGAATATGTGGTTGTTTTTATGAGTGTCCTGTACACATGCAGGATATTCGTTGGAGACTGCACGATCTGTACATGACCATTAACCACTGACTATAAAACAGACTGTAGTATAGATTACAGACTAGACTATTGACTAGAATATAGATTAGACTTAATACCAAAATAAAGACTAGTCTATAGACTCGAATATAGACTAGTCTATAGATCAGAATATAGATTAGTCTGTAGACTACACTATAGACAAGTTTATAGACTAGACTATAGATTAATCTATAGACTAAAGCGTAGACTAGGCAATAGAATATAATATTATATAGAATTGACTAAAGAATAGATTATAGACTAGCCGAAAGACTAAACTATAGACTAGACTATAGACTACACTATACACTAGACAATCGAATATAATATATTATAGAATAGATAGGTTGTCTAAATAGTTGAATATGTGGTTGTTTTCATGAGTGCCCTGACCACATGCAGGATATTCGTTGGAGACGGCACGATCTGTACATGACCAGTAGGTATTGAGCTTGTTGCTGCATCCCGATATTGAACATAGCTGTATATGTTTTCCTCGAATATACGAAGATCCTTCCTGACATGCCTCGAGGGAGTATCCAACTGTGTGATGTTAAAACTGGGATAACTTCTCCGCTAACATCCCAGGAGGAACTGTTTGGTCAACATGACATTATGTTCCTTAACTGGGAGGACCTTCGTTTCTTCGTGCAGGTGATATTCTAAGGTAATTTATATGCAGCCCGGTTCTGTCCTTAGAGCGTCATTTTTGCAGCATTAAATGTTTCTCCACTGGGTATCACTGAGCGATGGTTACCACCCTGGAGCAGCATAATTAACCACTGACTATAAAACAGACTGTAGTATAGATTACAGACTAGACTATTGACTAGAATATAGATTAGACTAAATACCAAAATAAAGACTAGTCTATAGACTCGAATATAGACTAGTCTATAGATCAGAATATAGATAAGTCTGTAGACTACACTATAGACAAGTTTATAGACTAGACTATAGATTAATCTATAGACTAAAGCGTAGACTAGGCTATAGAATATAATATTATATAGAATAGACTAAAAAATAGATTATAGATTAGCCGAAAGACTAAACTATAGACTAGACTATAGACTACACTATACACTAGATAATCGAATATAATATATAATAGAATAGACTAAAAAATATATTAAAGACTAGCCGAAAGACTAAACTATAGACTACACTATACACTAGACCATCGTCAGAACTATTCAATAGATTAAACTAGAGGCTACACATTATACTTTAAAATAGACTAAAGTCTAGACAATAGAATTAAAAAGACTACTATCGGATCCATTAACTACTATGTGTATTTATTTTTAATATTAAGTATTCCTAAGAATATTCCAATCATTGTTAGTTAGGAATGTTATTATCACTTCCTAGATACTTGGTTCTAACATGGACAAATGCCTGGCTGTGGCAAGTGGCAGTGCTCCAGAGTTTAACTGTCCTCTCTACATGTTCAAAAAAGGGAACTGAATGAATTATTTTTCAGTGTTCAGAAACTCAGTTTCCTAAATGTAATTCCAAAAAATATTTCAATCAGTGTTTCCGGAATAACAACACTTTCAAGACACTTGGTTCTATGTTCGACGAATGCCTGGTAGGGTTTTATAAATCGACTTTCGAATAATCGAACAATAGATTTTTTATCGAAAAAAGTTGAAAAGTCGAAGTCGACTATTTTGTTCCAAAAAAGTCGATAACTCGACTATCGTCTATGAAAAAATGGAAAAGACGACTTTGTAAATAAAAGTCGAAAAAAATCGAAAAGCCGGAAAAAGTCAAAAACTCGAAAATAGTAGAAAAAAGTCCAAAATAGTCAAAAATTTTAAAAAGTGGAAAAAAGTCAAAAATAGGAAAAACTCGAAAAAAAGTATAAAAATAGTAGAAAATAGTCAAAAAGTCGAAAATAGTCTAAAATTTTTAAAAAAAGTGAAAAAAGTCAAAAACTCTTAAATAGTCGGAAAAACTCGAAAAAAGTAAAAAAATAATCGTAAAAAGTCGAAAAATCGGAAAAAGTCGACTATTTATAAAATAATAAAAGTCGACTTTTAACTAAATGAAAAAAGTCGAAAAATCGATGCAAAAGTCGAAAAGTCGACGTTTAACTAAATGCAAAAAGTCGAAAAGTCGACTTTTCGTTTCAACTATAGAACCCTAATACCTAGCAGAAGCAAGGAAAATGCTCCAGTGTTTCACTATCCTCTCCACATGCTCTACACTCGACTGAATCCTCACGTCCAATTTTGCATAGATATGCTCGTAATTCTGTGTGTCCATTTAGAATACGCACCATCATACTAACTTCAGACTTGCTTCTATTGAAAAGAAAGTATTACATAGCGATAAAATGTAACGATAATATCATCGTGTTACCGCGACAGCATAAAGTGCTTATGTACTGAATTTTTCTGCTTAAAATCAGAACTTTCTTAATTTTGCTAAAAAATCTCTGTGATTTTGTTTTGCTCCTATTTTTCTACGTCAAAAATTGTCCGTATAGAGAACATATCAATCTTCTGCTATTATTTATTTCTACTAAATTGCACATCTTTTAAATATGTATGAGTGAGTGTTTTTGTTAGAAAAGTCATTTTTAATTTTAAATATATAATTCCTTTTAAGAAAAAAAAAAGAAAAACATTAACAAATAATGCGCATTATTTTTTGCTCTCTTAACGGAAATGCTTTTTTGGGTTCCGATCAGTTTGTTGTGAAAATAGAAGGTGAATAGAAGTGTGGTGATTAAGCTGGGCCATAAAGGCCAAAAAGGTAGCATATACATGCTACAAAAGTTTAAAAAAACTTAAAAACAACTTACCAAAAAAACAATTTATAAGAAATAATTGGCTTAAAAAAAACACCAAATCCTATTACTTTCACAATGGCTACAATGGAATTGGAAAATCTTTTCTATAGAAAACGTAATATAGTCTATGCCTTTGTGAGACATCGTTTTATGTTATTATGCAAACAATCGGTAAGGAAGTAGAAAATATATATAAAAAGTTAAAAAAAAGGCCGGCTGTTTAAAGAAGGAAAAAAATGTGAATTATTTAAATTAATAATTTAAAATTATAAATATAAAGAATTGTTAATATATACATATGTATGTGTTTATATTTATGTGTTAATTCTTTTACTCATCAATGATCTTGAACTTGAAAGACATTTGTTTTTGGCATCATTGTTTTATCTATAATTGTGTAAAATTCAAAAAAAAAAAAAAAAGCAACGTCATTATTATACTCTTCCCCCACACGCTTTAACAAACTGTTTATAAACAATTTCTAGTTAAATAAAAAATAAAAATAAATGCAAAATATTTATTTTTTTATTTGTTTTATTTCTAATTTATTTTTATCTTTTTTTCTTTTATTTATTTACAGTTAGTTCGTGTACAATCTCCTGAGGGCATAAAACGTATTGAAATTTCACCAAAGGCGAATCTTAAAGAACTTTTTGAATCAGTTCAAAATGCTTTAAAAGTCGATGGTTTTGGTCTGTTTAAGGAGAGAAATTTTACGAAAGAGGTAAATTTTTCAGATAAAAAAAAATGGCGCAATATTGACAGTTTTGAATTTGCACGTATAAAACAAAAAGAAATTAAAAAATAAAAGAATTTAAACAATTTACCGTGAAAACTGTACCAAATTACTGTTAGTAAAATTGTTTTTTTTTTTTTAATTCTAGTCACAAACGTAAAACAAATATTTTCGTACAAAAAAACTAATTGTGTTTACTTAAAAGTTATTTTTCATAAAAAGCTCTTTTTTCTACTAAAAATGTTTGATATTTTTTTTTATTGAAAATCTGTAAAAAAAGCTTTTTCATTAAAATCCTGGAAAAATTTACTAAAAAAGTTTTTTTTTTAAGCTTTTTTTATTAAAAGCTGTAAAAAGTTTTTTTTTACAAAAAATTTAAAAAAAAACAAACCTGTTTCCATTAAAAATTCAAAAAGAGCTTTTTCACATGGAAAAATTTCTTTTTTCCCTTTAACACTTTTTTAATTTTAAATCAGAAAAACGTTTTTTTACTTAATTGTTAAAAAGGAGCTTTTTCACAGTTTTATTTATTTAATATGAAAAAAGCTTTTAACAAAAATCCGATTTTTTTTTAATTTAAAAACATTTTTTTGTGCTAAAAAAAGTTTTTTTTTTTAAATCAGAAAATAGCTTTTCTCACTTGAAAGCTTTTTTTATTAAAAGCTGAAAAAAAGCTTTTTTATTAAAAGTTGAAAAAAGCTTTTTTACAAAAAAAAAAATAATAATTTTTAACAGAAAATTAACAAACCTGTTTCTAAAAAAAAATTAAAAAAAGATATTTTTCACTTAGAGCTTTATTCATTTCACATGAAAAAAAGCTCTTCACTAAATAGCAAAAAGTCTTTTTTACTTAAAAACTTTTTTGATTTAAAATCAGAAAAACGTGTAAAAGAGTTTTTTACTTTTTTATTAATTTAATATGTAAAAAGCTTTTTACTTAAATGCGAACAAAGAAAACAAAGTTTTTTTTCACTTAGAGCCTTATTTATTAAAAATGTTAAAAAGCTTTTTTATTAAAACAATTTTTTTGTACTTAAAAGTTTTTTTTTTAATGAAAAAAAGAAGTTTCAGTGTAAAAGCTTGTTAACACTAAAAGCTTTACACTAAGAAAAACTTAACGATTTTTTGTTAAAAAAGCTTTCTTTACCAAAAAAAAAACATTTTCTTTAAACAAAGCAAACATAACTTTTTTTAAGCTTTCTTTACTAAAAAAACGTTTTTTTCTTAAAAAAATATTTTTTTACTAAAAAAGCTTTATTTACTAAAAAAACTTTTTTCTTTAAAAAGCTTTTTTACGAAAAAAAACTTTTTTCTTTAAAAAGCTTTTTTACGAAAAAAAACTTTTTTCTTTAAAACGCTTTTTTACTAAAAAAAAACTTTTTTCTTTAAAAAGTTTTTTTGTACTAAATAAGATTTTTTTTGAAAAGCTTTCTTTACTAATCATTTTTTAATAAAAAAGTATTTATCTTTAAAAATTTTTCTTTAGAAAAAAATCATATTTTATACTAAAATTATATTTTTCATTGAATTACTCAGCTTTATGCCAATTCAACACAACAAATAGGAACTCTACTCAAACATGGCGATATGGTATACCTAAAGCAGTTGGCTGGCACATCAGCAAGAGTAAGTTAACTTAGTTATATTTATCAAAGTTCCTAAACGAACAAATTTAAAACTATTTTCAGCGCACTAGTACCACGGCGATAGATCAATTTGAACATGTTCCAGCCAAAGTAACTGATAATGATTTTAAACCAACCACAAAAGTAGTCGAAGATGAAGTTGATCAATTATTGGCAAAAGAAGATGGATTAATTAAAAGGGAAAGAGATAGTAAATTGTAAGTATTAAAAGAAAAGAAAAATACAAATAAAAATAAAATTAAAACTTTTTACTATACAGATGCCGTCACCAAGCTAACGGCTGTTGTGTCAACTGTTCACCTCTTGAACCTTACAATGAAACGTATCTGAAGGAGCAAAAAATTAAACATCTCTCATTTCATTCGTACATACGCAAACAAACATCGGGCATTGATCGCGGCAAGTACATGGTATTCGATGATATTAATTGTCGTATTAAGACCGGTTGCCGTGAACATCCACCATGGCCCAAGGGTATCTGTTCTAAGTGTCAACCATCGGCTATAACATTAAATCGTCAAATTTATCGTCATGTCGATAATGTCATGTTTGAAAATACCACAATTGTAGAGAGATTTTTAAATTATTGGCGTACTACGGGTCATCAAAGAATGGGTTTCCTTTATGGTACATATGAAGTGAATACAGATGTACCCTTGGGTATACGTGCTAAGGTGGCGGCAATTTATGAACCACCACAAGAATCGACTAGGGACTCAATAAAACTATTGGATGATGAGGCTGCCGAAGATATTGAAGAGGTGGCCAAGGCTTTGGGTTTGAGAAAGGTGTGTGTTGGATTTTATTTGCTAGAGTATATTTATTTTATTTGGATTTTCTTTTTTTTAGATTGGTTGGATTTTTACTGATTTAATCACTGATGATCCGGCCGCCGGTACTGTTAAACAGTTACGCGGTATTGAGACTCATTTCTTAACCGCTCAGGAATGCATAATGGCAGGTGAATTGCAAAATCGTCATCCAAATCCTTGCAAATATGCATCGAATGGTGTTTTTGGTTCGAAATTTGTGACCGTCTGTGTTACAGGTAGGTTATTAGTAATTTTTAGAAAACAAATCAAATGACAAAAGCTTTTGCAAAGGAATGTTTTTTATTAAGAAACTAAGCCTTTTAGTCTAAAAACAAACTTGTTTTAGTTAAGTTTATAAATCCTCTAAGTTTGTAGACAGAAGCTTTCTTTAGTCTATACGCTGAAGGTCTATTGCCTAAAGCTTTCTTTAGACGCTGAAGCTTAGTTTAGTCAAGAGACTAAGGTATTCTTTAGTCCTGAGACTAAAGTATTCTTAAGTTTAGAGACTAAAGTTTTCTTTAGTCAAGAGACTAAAGTTTTCTTTAGTCAAGAGACCAAAGTTTTCTTTGTCAAGAGACTGAAGTTCTCTTTAGTTTATTGACTAAAGTTCATTTTAGTCTAGACCAAAGTTCTTTTAGTATAGAGGCAAAAATTCTCATATGTAAAGAGACTGAAGTATTTTCAGTGTAGACAATAAGAGTCTAGAGACTAAAGCATTCTGTCTGTACCCTTAATAATAAGTTTTTAGCCTTAAAAGTAAAGCAAAAATTTTCATTAGTAAAGAGACTGAAGATATCTTCAGTGTTGACAATAAGAGTCTAGAGACTAAATCACTCTGTACCCTGAACAATAAGTTTTTAGCCTTGAAAGCAAAGCTTTTTATTTGGAAAATTTCAGTCTGAAGACTGAAAAGCTTTTAGTATGGAATAAAACAAAATTTGGGTGCTAAAGCTTTTAACCACAGGGTTAAGTTTTAAGTCTGCAGATTAAGCTATTTTGCCTGTAGAGTAAAGTTTTTGTCTGGAGACTAAATTTAAGGTCTGCACTTTAAAGCTCCTAGTATAAAGACTTCAACTTTTAGTTTGAATCAAAAAAAAAAAAAAGTTTAATCTAGCAGCTTTTAGGCTTTTAGTATAGAGAACTTAAGCCTGCAGACTAAGTTCATAAAAGATAACTTAAAGCTGTTACTATATAGGATAAAGCTTTTAGTCTGAAGATTAAAAATTCTAGTCTGGAAAGTTAGACTTTTTGTCTAGACACTAAAGCTTTTAGTCTACATATAAGGACTAAAGATACTTCTAAAGCTCTTTGCTCTTAAGACATAAACGCTTTTAGCATTGAATGTGAAGAAAGTCTCAAAAATAAAGCTCTGTCTTCAGACTTAAATCTTCATCTCTTTCTTAAGTCTCAATTATTTCTTGCATTAGTCTCAAATCTAAAGCTCTTTTTAGTCTTGAGACCAAAGCTCTTTTTAGACTTGATACTAAAGCTCTAAAATCTAGACACAAAAAAGCTCTAGTGTTCATATTAAACCACTATTTTTACTGTAGAGATTAAACATCTCTCTTTAGTTTACTGACAAAAGCTCTATCTATATATATATATATATATCTATCTATCTATCTATCTATCTATCTATCTATCTATCTATCTATCTATCTATCTATCTATCTATCTATCTATCTATCTATCTATCTATCTATCTACCTACCTACCTACCTACCTACCTACCTACCTACCTACCTACCTACCTACCTTCCTACCTACCTATCTATATAAGTCTCAACGAGGACTTTTTTCAATTCCAATTCTATTTTTAATTTTAAAAGTTTTTGACAAGTTTTTTATTTTTAAATTTCTTCCAGGCGACAAAACCAAACAAGTCCATATGGAGGGTTATGCTGTTTCAGCTCAATGTATGGCTTTAGTACGCGATAATTGTTTAATACCAACTAAAGATGCACCCGAATTGGGTTATGTACGCGAATCGACTGATAAACAATATGTTCCAGATGTTTATTATAAGGTAAGTGAAAATCTCTCTCTCTAATATTAAGCAAATTTTATTTAAAAGGGATTTTTTTTCAAAGCAACTCCTTTCCTCTTATAAAATGTGTAATAATATGATGTGTATAAACTATGGGTTGTTTTGCTGTTTAGCAGCTTTATAGTGCTTTATTAGAAAACCAACCAATCTCCAATACAAAATATTTCAATTAAATATTCATACAAACCTTTTTTATGTTACTACTATCACTTCATTGACCAGAAAAATGCAAAAAAAGGGAAAGTAAAAACATTATTATTGTTTACATCCATTGACCATTTATTAATTTTTGTTTTTGTTATTGTTTAATGTTGTTAGTTAGTTTTACAATTTGTTATTGTTGCTGTTGTTTTTATTTCAGTTTAAATTTAGTTTCATTGATAGACAACAATAATTAAACATTTATGCATACATGTAAATTGTTGCTTTTTTTTTGTTTGTATTTCATGCAAATTTCTGTTTTTTTATATAATTTTATAAAAAAAACAACGTGGTTTTAGCGTTAACGCCACATTAAAGAATTTTAAAGTTTTGTTTTTTTTTTAGGTTTTTTAAGGATTTTTTCTTTACGTTAATAAAAAAAAAGTTTTTTTTTTTAATATTTGTTAGACAGAAAAATAAACGTTTAAAGTCTTTTAGACAATATTTTCTTCTTGATTAAGAACTAGAGATTTGATAAGTTTTTTCTTGATATTTTTTTTTAATAAAATTTTAAAAATAGACAAATATAACGTTTTCTATATATTTTTCATTAAATTTAAAATATTTGTTTAATACTTTATTTTGTTTTAATAGTTTTACGTTATTTTGATATAATTTTTCAACTATGTTTTTCAGCATTTGATTTGTTGGTTTTAATATATTTATTTGGTTTTTTCTTTTAATTAGTTAACATAGACATTTAGAAACATTTTTGTTTTCTTATTATTAATTATTAAATATTTTTAATTGTTTCCTTTAAATTCTTTATAGTTAAGTGGTTTATAATAATTTAGTACTTTTAGCACCTTTATATTTTTGTTTGTTTATTAAACTAATTTATTTTTGTTTAAAGATACTCCAGCCGCATCAATGTAGTCACAGTTATTTTTTTTTTAATTTTTTAAAATATATCATTTAATATTCGTAAATTTTTTCTTCCAGACTTTCATGTTTTTACTAGAATTTTCAATCTTTCTTGACATAGAAACTAAAGAAACTTGACTCCGATATAGAAACTTAAGAATTGTCCAATTCACAATCAGTGTTGTACGGTTGTATCGTAGTATGTTGTAATTTTTCTTTTATTATTAATGTGTTTTTGTCTTTTTAACATACAACGTTACAACAATATGACATCAATTGTGAATTGGCCGCAATGTGTTCTCATGAGGATTTCTTTATAAATTTTTTAATTTTTTATTATTTTAATATTTTCTTTTTATTACAACTAAATTCGTTTTCGAATTATATTCATAATACTTTTTGTTTGATATCAATTAAAAGTTAAATTTTTTTATTAAATTTCTAATATTCAAGGATTTAATTTCGTATAATTTATATATCTCGTTTTTTATATACATATTTATGATATTTTTTCTAAATTCTTAGTTAATTTTTTTTTCTATAGTTTTTGACGAAAAAACAATTTGGCAGTTTATTAAAATAATTCTGCATTATAATTTATATAAAATTCGTTTAGTTTCAAAAAGAAATAAGTTCTTAAGATTCTTTAGTCTTAAGTCCTTTTAATACAGCAAGTTAGAACTTTTTACTGTACAAAAGTCGAAACTATAGTCCAAGGTACCACTGTATTCCCTAAGAAAGAAATATACTTTAGTTTGTAACTTAAAATTTCCTAATTTAGTAATGAGAGTAATGATTCAGATATTCAGGAGTCTAGTTCAGAGTCTAAGTATTCTTAAGTCAAGAGACTAGGCATTTTAAAGACTCTTTAGTGCCAGTGACTTAAGACTCTTTAGTTCTTCAGGATGTTAATTCCTGAGTTTTAAGTTCATAGGCTAAAATTCTTTAGTTCCCAGTATAAAGATAATTTAGTCTACAGAGGCACCAGAACCACATTTCTCTACGTAAGTGATAAAGTTTCTTGTTCCTTCTTCTTATCTCCAAAGATCAAGAATCTCTAGTGCAGATACTAAAAATCTCTCTATTCTAAAAACTAAGACACAGCTAATTACACCAAAAACTCTTTGGAATATCACTGTATTCCAGGAACTTAAGACTATTTTCTTCAGCGACTTAAGATCCTTTCGTTTAAAGTCCATCCAGCTACAAAGAATTCTTTATTCCACAAAAGTCAAAAGTACCTCTGTAATCCCTATAAAAAGATTCTTTAGAATCTCTATTCCACAAAAGTCAAAAGTACCTCTGTATTCCATATAAAAAGATTCTTTAGTATGTAACTAAAATCTTAACTCCCGAGCCTTAGGTCTTAAGTCTAAGAGCCTTTAATCTAGCGACTAAGAGCTCTTTACTCCACAAAATAAGGATTCTTTATTGTAGAAAACTAAGAACTGTTTAGTTCAAAGTATTCCAGGGACCTAAGACTCTTTAGTTCAGCAATTGAGGGCTCTTTCGTTCAAAAGAATTATATTTTAGTCTGGAACTAAAAATGTTGATTCCTGAGCTTTAAGTTGCTTTTAGAGTCAATTAACTACGAATTCTTTAATTCATAGATTCAACTGTCTAGTTTAGAGTTTAAAGACTCGTTAAGTTAAGAGACTAGTATTTTTTTAGAGAAAACTAAATATTCATTAGGCCAGTGACTTAAGACTCTTTACTTCTATTAAAATTTAGTTTTCAACTTAAACTTTAGTCTTGAATCAAAAACCTTCATTCCAGAGGTTTAACTTGTTTAGTCCATAGACCATAGTCTCTTAAAAGTAAAGACTGAAGAGGCTAGAGAAGTACTTAAGCTTTTTATGTCCAGACACTAAAATTAAGTGCAGATAATTTTAATGTCTGGACAGAGACTAAATACAGTCTACAAACGAAACACTATTTATTCCACACTATTCTTGGTCTAGGATCTCTCTTTAGTTCAAAGACTTAAGAATCTATTGCCAAGAGACTAATTAGTCTCTGAAATGCGAAGACTAAAGATTCTCTAAAGTTTAGAGGCTAAATTCTATCTCTGTACTAGGGTTCTATAAATCGACTTTCGAATAATCAAACAATCGACTTTTTGTCGAAAACTCAAGTCGACTATTTTGTTCAAAAACGGTCGATAACTCGACTATCGTCTAAAAGTCGAATTTGTAAATAAAAGTCGAAAAGTCGTAATAAGTAGAAAAAAGTCGAAAAAAGTCATATAAAGTGAAAAAGTCAACAAAAGTCGAATATTCGGAAAAGGTCGAAAACTCGAAAATAGTAGCAAAAAGTCAAAAATAGTCGAAAATTTTAAAAATTTTAAAAAAGAGAAAAAAGCAAAAACTCTAAAATATTCGGAAAAACTCGAAAAAAAATAAAAAAAATAGTCAAAGAAAGTCGAAAAAAGTAGAAAAGACTTTTCTACTATAGAACTCTGCTCTCTAGTCAAAAGAGTAAATATCTTTATTAGTTCAGAATATAAAGATTCAGACAAAAGACTCTTTAGTCCACTGACTCTATTTACTCCAAGGACTAGAGATTATCTTTAACCCAGGCACTAAAGAATACTTTAGTCTAAATAAATTCTTACTTTATTCCAGAGACTTCAGAATATATTTAGTAAGAGTTTCTTTAGTCCAAAGCCTAAAGATTCTTTTAGTCCAAAGACAAAAGATTTTCATTATTTTAACCCTCAAAATCAAATGGAACTTAAACCTTTTTGAAAATAAACGTTTATTTATTCTAGATTTGATACGAATTAAATTCAAATTTTAATACTGATCGATTTTGTGTGTTTTCTAGATATGAACACAAGAATAATTTCTATGAATTCGTAGGCAGTTTTTTTATAAATTTTTTTCTAAATATGTTTGTATGTGTGTTTTTTTATTGACTCTTTTTCAATAAAATATTACAATATTTTTTTACATTTTAACGAATTCTTTTGCAATTGTCACAACGTTTAGCCTTAACTTTCTTTGCAGTTTGTTTAATCTTTAAATAAAGTTTAAATAACTTCTTTCTGTAAACAGAAATATTTCTATCAAGTCAAAAATTTTCAAATTGCTTTCTCACTCTCTGTTGTTTTAACATTGAATTTCTATATATCGATTATGAATATATATATTATTTTTGATATTTTTATACGATTTTTTTTTTACTTATTTGAGTAGCTTTTCATAATTATTTGTTTAATTTAGTAAAACATTGAAGCAAACATACAATATAAATATTTTAAGCAACATTTAAGATTATTTTTACATAAATAGATTTTTATATATAATTTATCCAATATTTAATTAATTAATTAATAATATAAAAATAATTGAACTTTAGGCCAATTACTTTATTTATGACAACAACAAATAAAAAATGCAAATAAGAAGCATTTTTGTTTTTTCTCTTAACATAAACACATTTTGTTGCAGTCCAATAGATTTAAAACAAGTCAGATTTCTATATTCGGCTGTGCCGAATCTTATATACCCTTCACCAAGTATGTTTTAAAAAATAGTTTTTATAAATATGTGCTTGTCTACGAGGAAGTCAATTGTCGCTCTGCACCCCCCACCCCCGGGGGCATGTCACCTTGGCGAGACCTCCGCCTTGGTGTTATTGCAAGCCCTGGGTATAAAGAGGTGGCCAATACCTCCAATCTGACCGGGATTGAATAATTGCTTAGCTTAGCCCTTGCATAGATTGCCAGAGGTCAAACCAGTGCACCGCAAAATCTGGTACTACGGGTGGCCAGTTGCCCGCAGGACTTTGTCCTGGCTGGTCAGTTGGTTGAGGTTCCTTCGGAATCCACGTAGTGGCTGTGGTTAAAACGCAAATCCGCGGGGAGAGTAAGTGGCGGATAAAAGACTGATGCATGATAATAGTCAATATTTCGGGATATGTTCGGTGCTGTTGCCGAGAACAACAGACACCCTGCAGTCGAGTGACAATGGGACTAAGCGTTGGAAATGAGTTGGTATTAATTGTATATGGTACGGGATGAATGTGAGGTTCGGCGGGCCTTACCCCACCCGTCTACCTGATGAATGTGTCGTATGTTTTTCTCTTATGAATGTGTCGTATAAATGAGACGTGTTCTGGGTTGAATGATGATGGATGAAAGGTATCATATACATTTGATACCATTGAATTATCCTTCCTTGTCCAGATATGTTCAGGGTTTACTCTGTTCATATCAGAATTACCACAGTGTGTCCCTGTGAGTAAGAACAAAGTCTACGGCTTATTGATGATCGTACTTCTGTCTACCGGTTACGTCTCTAGGTGCTGTTGCCGAATCAACAGAGCCATAGTAGTGTGGTTGGGCGACAACTTGACTACTTTGGCAAGAGATTAGATAGCTAGAGTACTCGAGCTCGAGCATGGACCGGTCAAAGCCAATGTACAAAAATTGCCACCTGACTTTTTCATTGAAGAAAAAAGGGCGATGGTAGACCGTTCTCAAGTCTACCCTGTGGATGAAAAAGACCACCGTGAGATAAGGCTGACACGGCAGGTGCTTACGTTAAAACTCTCGACAGTCTGTCACTCTACACCCTACAAAGATACAGGAATGTCGAGAGTTTAACGTGAGCACCTGCCTTAACGGCCTTATCCCACGGTGGTCTTTTTCACACATAACAAACACACAAACAAATATAAACTGTATTAGGGCAGAATGAAATATTAGCCTTTGTACTGTACTACCACCGTCAAACTGTATTACCACCCTCAAACAAATATAAGCAGTATTACTAACAGATTACTGCTTTATCTCCTTGATGTTGTTTTTATACTTTTATTTATAATTTGTTGAGAAAATTTTCAGAGTAAGTCTCAGATTTTTGCCGATATCTCAGTTATTAATGGACCGATTTTGCTGATTTTCAATAGAAAACTTCTCGAAAGCATGTCTGACAGAATTATCGAAGATTTGGATATCGAAGATATCTGGAGTCTTTAGAAAATTGATTTCAACAGACAGACAGACAGACAAACGGACAAGGCCTAATCGGCTTTGCTATCTATAAGGATCCAGAATATATATACTTTATAGGGTTGAAAATTATATTGTGGAAATTACAAACGGAATGACAAACTTATTTATACCCATCTCACGAAGGTGAAGGGTATAAAATTATATATATTTTTGGCAATTTTTTGCAAATATTTCTTGATGCTATTTATAGAAGACAAAGTGCTTAACTCCATTTATTATTTTCTTAATAAATTTTAATAACCAAACTGTGCTTAATCTGCAAAATATTTTACTTATCTATTTGACATTTTTCCATTATTTTTTATGGAGTTAATGCATTTGGTTATAAAGTCATTTTGTTTAAATTTTTATTATAATATTATTTAGACGTTTTGTGGAACGGATTTTTATTAATATTTTATTTTAATTTTAACAAAATTTTCTTTCTGTTCTTATTTTTATTTATTGTAAAATTTTTGTTTTCGTTAATTTTATTTTATATTCTTTTTCAAAAATTATATTTTCAACAGGTATCTTTGTAGCGCTAGTGTTTTAAAAATTGTTTTTTATTTTTATTATTTAACATTATTCAAATTCCCTAAACACAATTTCATTGGTTTATTTAATTTTTAAAATATATCTATTTAACTATTTTTGCACCTAAAAGTTTAACCATATTATGTTAAACTTTTTGTGCTTGTATTTATTACAAATATATATACGTTTATTTTGTTTAGTTTGTTTTTAATTTATTTTTTTTTCTATAATTTAAAATATGTTTTATTTGATATATTGTTTTAAAAGACAGTTAACATTTTAATAATTTGTAGTTGTTAAGTTTTTATTATCTTAAATTTCGTTTAACGTTTTTAATTTTCTTAGTTTCGTTTTAAATATTAGTTTTAGTGTAAAATTTTCCAAATATTCTAATAGTGCTTAGTTAATAGTTGTTTTCTAATCTTTTTTTTAACTAAATAAGTTTTGGTTTAAATTTCGTTTTAAATTTTATTAATTATGTGTTTTTCTCTTTTGAATTTTGAAAACTAATCGTGAAACTAAAGCTGTTTAGAATAAAGTCTAAAGCTTGAAAACTAAAAGTCTTTATACTAGATATTTAAGCTCTTTAGTTTAGAGACTAAATCTCTTAAGTCCAAAGACTAAATCTCTTTAGTTCAAAGGCGAAGGCTTTATATAAGATATAGTTCATAATCTAGATATTAACACTCTCATTAAAACTTTATAGTTAACAGATTACATTTCCTTAGTTCTGAGTATTAAAGGTCTTTAAGTCCAATTATTAAAGTTCTATAATAAAAGAGAATAAAGCTCTTTAGTCATATGACGAAAGCTCTTCAGTTCGTATCAAAATCTATCACATTAGTCTAAAGACTACAGTTATTTAGTCTGGATACTAAACTATTTTAGTCTGCACTCTAAAGACAAAAGTTCTTTAGTCTAGATAAATATAAAATAAAATTTTAACACTCTGTTATAAGCTTTAAAGTTCACAGATTACATCTCCTTAGTTCACAGTATAAAGCTCTTTACTCAAGTTTTTTGTCTTTAGTTTAGATATTAACATTCTAATTAAAGTTTTATATTGTACAGATTATATCTTCTTAGTTCATAGTATAAAGCTCTTTACTAAAGCTCTTTAATATAAAGCATAGCATAAAGCTATTTAGTCCTATGGCGAAAACTCTTCAGTCCGGATACTTAATTGTTTAATCCAAAGAACAAACCCTTAAGTCTGGAGACTACAGCCATTTAGCCTAGAGACTAAACCATTTTAGTCTAAGCACTCTCTTTTGTATAAATACTAAGTTCTTTAGTTATTAGAGTATAGACACTGAGAATTAAGTTGCATTGGTCCATGGTCTATTTTTAATTCATTAACTGAAATATGTACTTTCAGTTAAACTCTAGACTCCTAAGACTAAAGACTAAAAAGGCTAGAGAACTAAAGCTTTTTACTTTTAGAGACTAAGATTAAGTGCAGATATTAAATAATCTCTTTCCACCTGAGACTAAAGACAGTCTGCAGACTAAACACTATTTATTCCAGAGACTAAAGTATCACTTCAATCCAGAGACTAGAAAATCGTTCTTTTGTCTAAAGGCTAGAGAACCACTTTTTATGTTCAGAATCTAAGAAATTTCTACAGATTAAATAATCGCTTTTGTCCACAAACTAAAAACTCTCTTTAGTCCAGAGACAAGAGATTAAATTCTCTTTAGCCAAATACTCTTTTGATCCCGGAGACTAAAGACTTTATTTAGTCCACACTAACTCATCCACAGACTAAAGACTCTCTTTAATTTACAGACAGAAGACTCTCTTTAGTCTACAAACTAAATACTCTCATTAGTCTACAAACTAAGACTCTCTTTAGTCCACAGATTAAAGACTTTATTTAGTGTAGAGACTATTAGATTCTCTCTAGTCCAGATACTTTATTGGAGACTAAAAACTTTCATTAATCCTGAGACTAAAGAGTATTTAATGGATATGACTCGATAATTTTTGATAAAAAAAGGGAAACGTATTTTTGAAAGATTTCGCAGGATGTTATTTTTTAGAATGTAGTGACATTAAGCTTTTTAGTTTAATGCTCTTTTGTCCAAAGACAAAATCTTCTGTTTAATCTATAGAATAAAATTCTTTAGTATACAAACTATAACACTAAATAAAGGTTTTTAGTCCGTTAAATACAGATAGTAAAAATCTTTAGTCCGGAGAACTTAATATCCAAACTCTTTAATCTAGAAACTAATGAAACTTAAGTTTAAGACAAAAGAGCTTTTAGTCTAGTAACAAAAGCTTATTAATTTAAAAATATATTTACGATTTTTTTCATTTCTTTGGCCAAATTCCATGCGTCTTTTTTTTAATTTCTAATGCATTTTCTTACTTCTTGGACCTCAAGTTCTAAAAGTCTTATAACCAGATTACAATTCAAATAAATAAAATTCTAGCTGAAACTACACTTGTACTTTAAATTCCACACATAATATCACGTTTAACAAATTCGTATAGACCACATTGAGTTATAAATATACCCGCCACACTGGCAACACCATTCACATTATTAACATTATTCAGAGAACCATTGGAACCAACAGCACTTGCAACACAAGTTGTGCCATGTATTTTATCATTTTGTACTAAAGTTTGAGAGATTTTCTTTACCACCTCCAAACCCTCTATGACACAAGCAAAAATGGCGGTAAAACCCAATTCGGTTAGAATAATACGAAATTGTGAACCCACTAAACCTTGAGAATCGAATTTTTTCTTTGCCCTACGCATGCCTACAGCACCAGGAAATGGTGTTATATTTGTATCGTCTGGTATAAATTGTACATCTTCATATATAGAACGACTACTATAGCCGGTATTTTGTTCGATATCTCCGGTAATAATGCTTTCATTTGGATGACATTCAAATACTTTACAACCACTATAACCAAAACCTTTTTCATGCGTGGCCAAAGCATGGAAATTATAAGACATTTTGGGAGCTATATCGGCAAAAACCTTAATTAATACACGACCCATAGGCAGGCCATTACGTTCGAAATCGAAAAAATATATTTGATTATTTTCATTATTGATGGGATTAAAGAGAAGTTGAACAGTTTTACGCGGTTCTTCATAGGATTTGTTTAAGGGTTTTTTATATGGTTGAAAATTATTCGAGGTGGTTATCAGATCAAAACCATTCGAGTTTTCATTAGAATCAAATTGGTGGGCATTTTGTATGGTGGCAATTTCAGCATAAGTTTTTGGTTTATCCTTATCCTGACTAAAAAAGGTGGTAAATTCATTGGTGGTGTTGATGGCGGTGTTGTTATTGTTGTTGTTGTTGCTACAGGCCATTGAGTCTTGTTGTTGTTGTTGAGAGACAGCCAAAGCTGCAGCTGCTGAATGTTGCTGCAACATTTTAAATTGTTTAATTAAATTTTGTTTCTGTTCTTGATGATACTGTTGATAACGCATAAATTGCTGTTCGATAAATTGTTGCTGTTGACGCATATAGGACATGTATAAACGATAAATGCAATAGTTGGTTAAAATCATTATAGAATTACTGTCACGGCTATTAGCTTCCGTTTCATTAAACCAATTCTCGTTTAATTTATTCAAATCTCCTGCTGCACAGTTAGAAGAGTCGATTTTTTGTAGAACCTCTTTTAATAAATCAAAATCTAAAATTCTTTGACTTTTACTCAGTAATTGTTGCATTTTACATTGTTGCAACATTTGCTTGTGTTTCAATTTAAATTTACAATTTTCATCTTTAATCACTTTATAGAGTTTCAATATTTCATGGGGTGTCTGTTTGCCCAACAAACCAAAACATAATTGTAAATTTTTCATGGTATCCTTCATTTCATCTATATCTCCCGTATTCGAGTTTATAACCAGCTCATGTTCTATTTGTAACTTTAAAGTGCAACAAGTTTCTAGGAGTTTTAAAAGAAAACCCTTTTGTAGATGTTTTAAATTTTCCATCTCCTCTACACTGACTTGTATTTGTATAAATTCCTGTTGGACACGATTCTGATAGAATTCTTTGGCCTCCAATTGATTTTCTATTTTATGATCTTTATGCTCTGTGCCAGCATTGCAGCCCCTACATAATACCGTTAGGCAGGTTTGACACCACAAAGTATTTGGCATACCGTGTATAAAACAATTTTCTCCTGGCAGCATTTTTTCACTTACATTAACGCCCCTATTGCCGTTATGTGATCTTAAATTTAAATTTATTTCTAAATCATGTGCTTTATTATTGTTGTTGTTATTGAAATAACCAAAACTGCCTATAGAATTTTCGGAATTTAAGGAGGCCGATCTCGTTTTATTACCATTTTCCAAATCGAAATCTTTTTGAGCAAATTCATCTTCACAACCAAATTTTGTCATATTATTATTATCACTTTTATTGTTATTAGCAACATTTTGTAATATTTGTAATTTTTTGTTTTCATACTGTTGCAATATCTCTTCCCCACCTAATTTTTGCCAGCCCATTAGTCCAAATGACTTTTGACATTGCAAACATTCGAGAAATTGTGAATCTTTATCTCTGGCTGTGTGCGTTAGTTGTTCCAGACAATTGAAACAATACCAATGTTTACACGATAACATTTTTGGCGCGGTATTTTTAAAATTAAACGGTAAATGGCATCGATTACAGTTGATTAAATTATTTGTTTTATGTGACACAGCCATGTTTGTTGTGGTTTAAAAAGTTCGGTTTTTGTCTGGAAAGAAGGAAATATTTTATTTATTATTTATTCTATGCAGCTGTAAATCCAAAAGATCAAAATTCATTTTGATTTTTCTGTAAAACGATCTTGTATTTTTTTTGTAAAGCTTTTATAAAGTTAAGATCCAAATCCAGCTAAACACCACAAAAACTTTAAAAGCTTCTTTTAAAAGCGTAAAAAGCTTTCCCCTAAAATGCGTTTTCCAAATTTTGGTAAAACAGTTTTAGCTTAGTTCAGTTCTAGTTCAGTTCTAGTTCAGTTCTAGTTCAGTTCTAGTTCAGTTCTAGTTCAGTTCTAGTTCAGTTCTAGTTAAGTTCTAGTTCAGTTCTAGTTCAGTTCTAGTTCAGTTCTAGTTCAGTTCTAGTTCAGTTCTAGTTCAGTTCTAGTTCAGTTCTAGTTCAGTTCTAGTTCAGTTCTAGTTCAGTTCTAGTTCAGTTCTAGTTCAGTTCTAGTTCAGTTCTAGTTCAGTTCTAGTTCAGTTCTAGTTCAGTTCTAGTTCAGTTCTAGTTCAGTTCTAGTTCAGTTCTAGTTCAGTTCTAGTTCAGTTCTAGTTCAGTTCTAGTTCAGTTCTAGTTTAGTTCTATTTGAGTTCTAGTTCAGTTCTATTTGAGTTCTAGTTCATTTCTATTTCAATTCTATTATAGTTGTAGTTAAGTTCTAGTTCAGTTCTAATTAAGTTCATGTTCCGTTTTAGTTTAGTTCTATTTCAGTTCTAATTCAGTTCTTGTGCAGTTGTAGTTCAGTTCTGGCTCAGTTCTTGTTCCGTTCTAGTTCATTTCAGTTCTATTTTAGTTCTAATTCAATTATTGTTCAGTTGTAGTTCAGTTCTGGTTCAGTTCTTGTTCCGTTTGCACATCATGTCGTATGATTAATATTAACCATTTTCTTAACTACTTTTTATAATTAATTTTAATAACATTTTTAATTATTTTATTTAACTTGTTTACTTAAGATGTATATTATACACATTTTAATTTCACAGAAATTCTTTAATTTTTTTATATTTATTTTTTTTTTTTTGTATTACTTGTATGTATATTTAACCGCCAATTTCTGTATATGTATGTATATGTTTAAGTATATAAATATTTCGTTAAATGGTTTTCTATGATTTTATTACGACTTGCTGCAGCAACCTTTATCGTTGACGTTTGCAATTAATCTATTTTTATCTGCTGCCAAACACCTGTATGCAGTTAAAAGTACAAATGCTGCAGCATCAGCCAGCAGTTGCTTAACTCCCATTATATGAAAATATTTTTTTTTGTTTTATATTTCTTCAACAATAAAATATTATCATAAACAAAATTTCTCTTTTTATTTTCTCTTTTTCCATCTTCTTCTTGATTTGAAGAGAGTAGCGTTTACTTTTGTATTTATGTACAAACAAAAACCTACATTTCTCATTGCTAACCTTGATATTGAATCCTTATTTGTCCTTATAGCATGAAGCTTTTTTTTACACGTATAGTTTATTTTTATTTTTGTTATGATTTTTTATTTTTTGTATTTATGTTTATTAACCTTCACCTTGGATATGGGAAAAAAGAAAATAAAAACAACAAATAGTTAATAATCATTACTTCTAACTAGGATTTCATTATAATTTCCTGTCTTTCTATACATACAGCTATCTTCATGTATGTGTTTCTGATTAATTGTTGAAGATTGAAAAGGTTTTCTATGATAAGAAATATTATTACTAGATCATATGTTATGAAATTTGAAAGGCAGCGGCGAATCCAGCTCAAGCGTTGGGAGGGCAAATTTTGTTTTCTTTTATTTCAACTTTAATTTAAGTTCAATTTCGTTCTAGTTTAGTTTTAGTTCAGTTGCGGTTGAGTTCTTGTTCAGTTCTAGTTCAGTTCTAGTTCAGTTCTAGTTCAGTTCTAGTTCAGTTCTAGTTCAGTTCTAGTTCAGTTCTAGTTCAGTTCTAGTTCAGTTCTAGTTCAGTTCTAGTTCAGTTCTAGTTCAGTTCTAGTTCAGTTCTAGTTCAGTTCTAGTTCAGTTCTAGTTCAGTTCTAGTTAAGTTCTAGTTCAGTTCTAGTTCAGTTCTAGTTCAGTTCTAGTTCAGTTCTAGTTCAGTTCTAGTTCAGTTCTAGTTCAGTTCTAGTTCAGTTCTAGTTCAGTTCTAGTTCAGTTCTAGTTCAGTTCTAGTTCAGTTCTAGTTCAGTTCAGTTCAGTTCTAGTTCAGTTCTAGTTCAGTTCTAGTTCAGTTCTAGTTCAGTTCTAGTTCAGTTCTAGTTCAGTTCTAGTTCAGTTCTAGTTCTGTTCTATTTTATTTTTGCATCTCCTTTTTTAAAGCGACATTCACCTTAAATTGATGATATTTAACTCAATAACATTTCCTTGAGATTCTACCACTAGGCAATAGTTTCCTTAATAACTAGAACTAATGGTAGCAAATTGTTGCTGTTAAATACTGAATGTTTGAAAAACCTTGACCTTCAATTAAATTCCTGTTACACACTGCCAACACCTTAAAAGACCACAGCATCCAGTTTAAGGTTTAAAAATGCATGCCTTTTAGCTGTTGCAATGCATTTTGAATTTAAAATATTGAAACATTTTTTTTTTAATCTAATCATTCTCGCTATCACAGTCAGCCAGTAGCAGCCAATAATACAATTATTTACTTACCCTTTAATAGAGGATTTAACTTGGTTTTTATTTTCCTTAAATCACAGGTGATAAAATCATGAAATATTTCGATTTTATTTAAGACGGCTTTTAAAATTGCAAGCGAACGTTTAAGGGAATTTTGCTACTAAAGGTTTTAAAATCGAAAAAGACAACCTTGGAATAAAGTTTTGTTTTAAAATCGTTGGGTTTATTGTTGATTTAATTAATAAAATTGTTTACAATTTTGTTTTAAATAAAATAAGCAACAGTTAATAACGAAACATGTTGCTTTACTTTTTTTTAAAAAGCACAAACTAACACTCAGTTGTTGGCAACTTTGTTTAGGAACTTTTTTTTTGAGAGTTTAGGTGTTATTTTTATTTTTCTTTTTTTAAGCAACACGATTTTTCGTAATATATCCAATGGAATTTACACTTTTCTAAGTAAAACAATCGTTATTTATTCATATGCATTTGATATAATTGGTTTCCTTTACGATTTCTAGTATAACTTTGACTTTATTTAAAAAGATTTAATTTTTTTAGGTTTTAGTTAAAACTTTAATGTAATACTTTTGTGTATTTATTAACTTTAAACTTTTTTTATGTTATAGATTTTATTTGTCTATAAGAACCGTATCGTTGAAAGACTAAATTGTAAATGTTTTCATTGAAAATTTCCTTTTCATGTTACAATTAAACGTAAAAATGCAAATAAAAAGCTTTTTATTACTGGTAGTTGCATTTAATCTCTAAATTTACTTTTACTCTCCCTCTCTCTCTAAATAGCATCCTTTTTTCTCTTTAACCTTAACAAAAATAATAAACATTCATATATACATACATATGTAAACTTAAGCACATGGCCATCAAATAAACCAAAAACCAAAAGGAAAAAAGGAAAACTAAAGAAAATGGGAAGCAAGTCCAAGGTTTAAGCTATATCAAACACCACAACCAAACAAGTGCAATGTCAATGATATTTCATGTTTTGCTTTCTACATGATTGGAGTATCTGGCGGGTTTTTGAAAGCTTTTTCTTGGAAAAATCACTATACCAAGAATTTTTGTTTAAATCTTGTTTGCTGTTGAAAAATTTTACAATTGCAAGGCTAATTTTTTTTAATAACTACTATACTTTTTGAGTATACTTATATATATTCCCTCAAACTTCTTTTTCTTTGAAATTTATAAAGCTTTATTTAATATACAGTAGTACATTTTCCTACTATTAATTGCATCTGCATGTGTAAGCTTTTAGACAAATTCTTAGAATTCTTACTCTAGTCACCACACTAGATAAAGGATATATACAAACTTAGTAACACATTTTGGAGTTTATAGTCTGATGAATTTACTTTGTCAATTTCGATAAACTGATGAACTTCAAGGTCTTAGCAAACTTAGAACCAGAACTAAACTCTGAACTAGAACTGTACTAGACCTAAACTGAACTAGAACTGATCTCGAACTGAACTAGAACTGAACTAGAACTGACCTAGAACTAAATTGAACTTGAACTAAACTGAACTAGAACTGAACTAGAACTGAACTAGAACTGAACTAGAACTGAACTAGAACTGAACTAGAACTGAACTAGAACTGAACTAGAACTGAAC
>NC_060952.1:92222262-92294692 GCF_022045245.1 Lucilia cuprina | reverse complement strand
GAGTAACTTTTTCTATAGAAAAGTTGTCTGAATCAGAGTAACTTTTTCTATAGAAAAGTTGTCTGAATCAGAGTAACTTTTTCTATAGAAAAGTTGTCTGAATCAGAGCAACTTTTTCTATAGAAAAGTAGTCTGAATCAGATTAACTTTTTCTATAGAAAAGTTGTCTGAATTAGAGCAACCTTTTCTATAGTAAAGTTGTCTGAATCAGAGCAACTTTTTGTTTAGAAAACTTGTCTGAATCAGAGCAATATTTTCTATAGAAAAATTGTCTGAATTAGAACAACTTTTTTATGTAAAAATTATCTAAATCAGAAAAAGTTGTTTCAATTTGATAAACTTTTTCTATAGAAAAGTTTTTAATCACAGCAATATTTTATAGAGAAAATTTGTTTGAATCAAAGTAAACTTTTTAAAAAAATCTCATTTTAAGTTACCTATCAGGATATAATTTTCTATATAAAGAAGTTGTTGCTATAAAACCAATTTCTCCGACAGAAAAGGGATTTTAAAAAGAGCTAATTTTTTTTATTAATATATCATTTTGCTCTGTATGTTCTGTTAAAAAACCGTATTTGTTTTTATATTCATTAAATTAAAAGGGAAATAAAGTTAAATATAAACAGCAATTAAATGTCATAATTCATGTCACAATTAAAAACTAATAACAAAAAAATCCCTCTTTAAATAAATCTACAAAATGTTAACATAACTAAACAATATAAATATAATAAAATAAAATATATTTAAAAGAAAATATATATGTATTTGAAACGATATCACCAATTAAAAATGCCTTTTTAAGAAATATTTAATAAAAAAAAATATTTAAAATATTTTAAACCCATAATAACTTAAAATGAAAAAAAAATATTCTATAACACTCAACAAACAAACACAACAAATAATAAAAAACGGACAATATCTCTTAACTGGAAAATAAAAAAATTAATATAAATTATCTTTAATTAAATAGATATAATTGTTCTTTTGTTTCAAATATAAAATACAATGAAGAATAAACAGAAAAAAAGCAATATTAAATAAAAAATTTTTTTAAAATAAATTTAAAAATTAAATCATATTCAAAAACTACATTAATAAATAAATGTCGAAATCATTAAAACATAAATTTATGCTTGTTATATGAAAAATAGAAAAAAAACTGATTAATTGTTTGATGTTATTTCAAAATAGTTAATGAAAATATAATTATTGAAAATTTGTAAAAAAAAATATAAATATTAAAAGTAGTTTTGTGTTGCTGTTTTTTAAAAATCTTAAATTATCACAACAAAACAAATATAACTATTGCAAAAACAAATATTTAACAAGAAAAAAAAGAGTTAAAAAGTTAAAGAAAACACGTTCTTTATAAAGTTATAAACAATTTTAAATATTTTGCTCTCTAAACTTCAATAATATTATTATCAATTTATTAAACAAAAACCCGCTTTTTATGCAAAAAAAAACTTAAAAAGAAAATTTTATTTTTTTTTTTTTAATTTTTAGTTTTTGGCAGTTCTTTCTTTTTTTTAATTTAAAACCTAGTTAAACAAACTAATAGAAAAAGTCTATAATTAAATGTAGTATTTACTAAATAAAAAAACATAAATTAACACAATAACATAGTATTCAACAACAACAACAACCCCCAGTATACTTATTAAATATGTATTTCCAAAAAAAAAATATATTTAAAAATTATTAATAAAATAAAGTAATTTATTTATTTGTAGTTTGATTTTTTCTAATATAAATAGAACGCCAAACACCAGTAGTCAAAATTAGTTTAGAATCATAAAAGTAGTATGATTTTCTTTTTTTTTTATAATTTATTTAAAATAAAAACAATTTTGCTCTTTTTATTTTATTTTTTAATTTTATTGTAGAATTATGTGTAGAAAACTGTAGACTCAATGCTAATTTATAAAAAAAAATTAAATCTTTTTTGTATAGAAATTGCTGAGAAATAAATAACATTGTAAGTATAAGTGGAAATTATCAATAGATAATTTCTTAATTGACAAAAATGTCTTTACAAGAAGACATAAAAATTCCCCTAACAAAAATCACAAAGTTGTATGAAACATGAATTTTTCTATAGAAACTTTTTCTACTGAAAAGTTGTCTGAATTAAATCAACTTTCTTTATTGAAATGTTGTCTGAATTAAACCAATTTTCTTCATAGAAAAGTTGTCTGAATCAAAGCAACTTTTTCTATAGTAAGGTTGTCTAAATTAGAGCAAATTTTTCTATAGAAAAGTTGTCTGAATCAGAGCAACCTTTTCTATAGAAAAGTTGTCTAAATCAGAGCAATTTTCTCTATAGAAAAGTTGTCTGAATCAGATTAACTTTTTCTATAGAAAAGTTGTCTGAATCAGAGCAACTATTTCTATACAAAAAATTGCTCTGATTTAGACAACTTTTCTATGTCTGAATCAGAGCAACTTTTTCCAGAGAAAAGTTATCTGAATCAGAAAAACTTTTTCTATAGAAAAGTTGTCTAAATCACAACAACTTTTTCTGTAGAAAAATTGTCTGAATCAGAGCAACTTTTTCTATAGAAAAGTTGTCTGAATCAAAGCAACATTTTCTATAGAAAAGTTGTCAGAATCTAAGCAACTTTTTCTATAGAAAAGTTGTTTGAATCAAAGTAACTTTTTCTATACAAAAGTTATTTGAATCAAAGCAACTTTTTTTAGAGAAAAGTTGTTTGAATCAAAGCAACTTTTTCTATGTAAAAGTTGTTTGAATCAAAGCAACTTTTTCTATGTAAAAGTTGTTTGAATCAAAGCAACTTTTTCTATAGAAAATTGTATGAATCAGAGCAACTTTTTCTATAGAATTGTTATCTGAATCAGAGCAACTTTTTCTATAGGATAGTTATCTGAATTAGAGCAACTTTTTCTATAGAAAAGTTGTCTGAATCAGAGCAACTTTTTCTATAGAAAAGTTGTCTGAATCAGAGCAAAATTTTCTACAGAAAAGTTGTCTGAATCAGAGCCACTTTTTCTATAGAAAAGTTGTATTTAAAGAGAAGTTTTCTGAATGAGTGCAACTTCTTCTAAGTACGTATAGTTGTCTGAAAGTGTGCAATATTTTATATAGAAAAGTTATCTGAAACAGAGCAATGTTTTCTATAGAAAAGTTGTCTGAAATGGAGAAAAATTTTCTATAGTGTAGTTGTTGCAATGAAGACTTTAGAACAAATGTTTCTATAAAAAAGTTATCGTAACAAGAGAATCATTTAAAAAAGCTACATTTTCTAAAACAGATAAAATTTTTGGAAAAAAAAAACAAATCGAAAATAACAAAATTACGACATGCTACGATACAACCGTACAACAACGATTGTGAATTGGACATATTTGTATATGACACTCCTAGCCAAATATAACTTATTAAGTTTAAAGTTTTACTTTTTGAGCTCAATTTCATGTAATTTAATTAATAGAAATAATTTTCTTCCTCACTTACCTCAGCATGTTTTAAAATATTCTTTGGATGAAATAATAAACTTTTTGGTTTCTCTAACCAACCAGCTATAGGTGCTATAAACAAAAAATCCCATAAACAGTTACAGTATAATAATTTGAAACACAAACGTAGTAGTCAAATTAACTTACTGAAATGTGATCTATAGCGCTGTACAGGCTGTAATGATAAAATATTAAAATAAAATAATTAAATTAAAACTAAAATTTTTACAAAAAAAATAAAATTATAGAAAACTTACTTGAAAAGGTTTAATTTGCAATAAAAAAGTTTTAAATAAGGATTTTGCCAAGTGACCACCAGTTAAAGTTAAAGCCATGATTACTAAATAAAAATAATATAAAGAAATAAAAGAAAAATTATAACTAAAATCAAAATTAATGGAAATAATATTAACAATGATTGATAGCAATTTTAATCCTATTTTAAATGTATCATTAGATTACTTTTAAAAAAGATCCTTCATACCAATGGAATTTTAATACAATTAAAAAAATTATTAAAATTTTACAAATAGCTAAATGTTTAATTTAATAATTCGTTAAAAATTCCAAATTTTTTTCTCTTTGAACTTTTGTTATTTCTGCAGACTCACCAATTTGTACAAAAAACTTGAGAACAAAATTTTTACAATAATTTACAAATCTTTACAAATTATAAATATTAAAAAATATAAATAAAAATAAATATTTATAACTAAAAAAAAACTGATAACAAAATAATGACAATTTATTGAATAATAGAAACGGCAAACTTGGTAAATTTAAAAGCAAGTTTAATAAATGAATATTTTTAAAGACTACAGTGGTTTTAATATAAACATTTGTGTATTTTCTTTTAATAAAAAAGTTTAATTTAATAATCAATAAGAAGTCAACTAAAATTAATTAAAAGTTATCTGAGTCAATGCAACTTTCAGTATAGAAATATAGATCTAAATCAGAGCAAAATTGTAAAATTGTAAAAAAAAGCAAAAAATTTCTTATGAAAAATGTCAATCACTATAGAAAAGTTGTCTGAATCAGATGAACTTTTTCTATAGAAAAGTTGTCTGAATCAGATGAACTTTTTCTATAGAAAAGTTGTCTGAAGCAGATGATCTTTTTCTATAGAAAATTTGTCTGAATCATTTGAACTTTTTCTATAGAAAAGTTGTCTTAATCATTTGAACTTTTTCTATAGAAAAGTTGTCTTAATCAGATGAACTTTTTCTATAGAAAAGTTGTCTGAATCAGATGAACTTTTTCTATAGAAAAGTTGTCTGAATCAGATGAACTTTTTCTATAGAAAAGTTGTCTGAATCAGATGAACTTTTTTTTATAGAAAAGTTGTCTGAATCAGATGAACTTTTTCTATTGAAAAGTTGTCTGAATCAGATGAACTTTTTCTATTGAAACGTTGTCTGAATCAGATGAACTTTTTCTTTAGAAAAGTTGTCTGAATCAGATTAACTTTTTCTATAGAAAAGTTGTCTGCATCAGATTAACTTTTTCTATAGAAAAGTTGTCTGCTTAAGAGCAACTTTTTCAATAGAAAAATTGTCTGAATCAGCAACTTTTTCTAAGGAAAAGTTGTCTGAATCAAAGCAATCAGAACAACTTTATATATAGAAAAGTTGTCTGAATCAGCAACTTTTTCTTTTCAGAGCAACTTTTTCTATAGAAAAGTTGTCTGAATCAGCAACTTTTTCTAAAGAAAAGTTGTCTGAATCAGAGAAACTTTTTCTATACAAAAGTTGACTGAATAAGAGCAACATTCTTTATAGAAATGTTGTCTGAATCAGAGCAACTTTTTCTATAGAAAAGTTGTTTGAATCAGAGCAACTTTTTCTATAGAAGAGTTGTCAGAATCAGACCAAAATTTTCTATAGAAAAGTTGTCTGTATCACAGCAAGTTTTTCTATAGAATAGTTGTCTAAAGCAGAGCAACTTTTTCTATAGAAAAGTTGTCTTAATCAGAGCAACTTTTTCTATAGAAAAATTGTCTGAATTAGAGCAACTTTTTCTTTAGAAAAGTTGTCCGAATAAGAGCAACTTTTTCTATAGAAAAGTTGTCTGAATCAAAGCAACTTTTTCTATAGAAAAGTTGTCTGAATCAAAGCAACTTTCACTATACAAAAGTTGTCTGAATCAGAGCAAGTTTTTCTATTGATTGAATCCGAACAACATTTTCTATAAATAGTTGTCTGAATCAGAGCATCTTTCTCTAAAGAATAGTTGTCCTAATCAGAGCAAAATTTTATATAGAAAAGTTGACTGAATCAGAGCATTCTTTAATATAGAAAATTTGACTGAATCAGAGAAAAAGTTGTATATAACAGAGCATCATTTTCTATAGAAAAGTTGTCTGAATCAAAGCATCTTTTTCTATGGACAATTTGCCTGAATTTTTTTATAGAAACTTTTTTTCTACATTTGGAGGAACTTTTTCTATAGAAAAGTAATGTGAGTTGCATCAACTTTTTCTATAAAATATATTTTTAAATTAAAGAAACATTTTCTGTTTGTTTAAATCCGTTGAACTTTTTTCAAGACTGTTTAAAGATTGAAGTTATTATATTAAATAAATATTTAATTGAATAAATTAAAAACATAATTGAATTAATTACATGCTATTTTATAAAAATTTTAAATAAAAATTAATATAATTTATTTGTTTTAAACTTACAGGTTTTTAACGATTTTTTACGATTTTAAAATTTTGTTGATTTCTTTTTTCCATTTATTTCATTTTATTATTTCAGATGAAAAAAGCAATATAAAGTTTTAATGACAAGATCTATAAGCGATTTGGTAAGAGAACGTTCAAGAAAACTTCTGTTGGATATTTATAAAAAAGAATTGAATTGTAAAGAGAAGAAAATTTCTGGAATGTAAAACATCTAGAGAGATGAAAAAACATTTCAGACATTTCCTGATAATAGCAAAGTATGTAAATTAGTTTTGCTTACTATAAATATCCATCATTTAGCAAAGAGTAATTTAACATCTTGAGAAAAAAGTATTTTCCAAGAAAATTACAAAAAAAGAAAGGCTTTTTAAAGAATAATATACTGTAACCATAAATAAATAGATACAAGAAAATAGTGACAATTTAATATTTTAATGTCGTAGTACAAATCCCATCCTTAAGTATTTATTATTATTATTTTATTGTATTTATTTAATTGTACATAAATATTGACTGTTCTGTAAAACCCATGTTTTGTTTTTAAACTTGTAATTTGTCTTGTCTTACAAGAGTTTAGTTTTTTTAACATAAAAAAAAGAAATCAAAAGAGGGAGGGAGAGTTGAAAAAACCAAGAAAACTTAAGGAAATTGTAATAGGAGGAAGGTCGTTATTAAAGTTATATAAATAATAAATTCTATAAAGCACTAATAAAATATTAAGGTTTTTTTTTGTTTTTTTTTATTGTTTTTTTTAAGGGATTGATAGAACACTTTGTTTTGCTTTTCCTTTACTTTATTCTTTCTTCCAGATAGATGGTTTTGTTCTACAAAAAAGTTTATCTGGGTAAAGAACAAATTTCACAAGAACTCAGTTCACCGCGATTAATAAAAGTACAATGATTACAAGTCCAAGTAGCAGATTCGGTAGCAACATTTTCATGTGCTGAACCAGAATTAGAGCCACCAGCCGCAGCTCGAACACCCGATGAAGAAGAGGGATAACTGGTAGTGCCACTAGAGGAAAAAGAACATAAGTTTTTGTTTTAAAAATTACAACCTATTAAAACTTACCCACTACCCGATGAACTGGCATGTATTAATGATTCTAATAGTTTCCAAACATCGTCCTTTTTAAAGGCATAAGCCATATTTGGATTCTTATTACGCACTGCCTCAAGTAAAGGTTTCATATGTTGACGCAATGGCAACATGTCCATTTTGAATAGATAAACTAATAAATGAAAATCGGAAATGGCTTCGAGAAACTCTTCATCCTCCCACTGCGATAAATACGTGCTCAAGGCATTAAAGTCTTGCAAATGACCATCCAAATAACGATTTTCTACCGGGAATGGTGTTCTCTTGTCATATTGGGTGAATGTGTATTGCGGTTGTAGCGGTGTAGAGGCTGGTACATCAACCAACAAGTATTCAACAGGAAGAGGACGTGCTAACCGTTGTACTTCATTGCCATATTGGTCTTTTTCCTGAAAAAAAGAAGAAACAAAAATAAACACACAAACAACATTACAAGATAAATAAGGACATAAATAAAATAATAAAATTTTAATGTTTTAAATAAACAGTTTCTATCTCGATATTTTCTGACAAGGTGAGTATAAATGGTTTTTCTGTTACAAATCCCCCTGGAAAAAGTAAGTATGTTCTTAACACTAAACAGGTGTTTCAAATCTAATTATGTGAATAATATACATATAACTAAATACATTGCTATTTCAAGTTCATCTCCCCTAAAGTTCAGGGTTAAAAACAAGAGTCTCATTAGTAGTAGTATTAGAAGAATGACATGTACATGGTAAAAAACCGTTTAAGGTTAACCGGCTTGTTTGTGTATTTCGAGATGCTTAATAGGAGAAACATATAGAAAACTGGGTCACCTATTTTATTGTTGGTTATTATTATTATTTTAGTTGTTTTTGTTTCTTCCTGCATGCAAAAAGCTTTCAAGTACATAAGTTTTTTTGTGATGTAAAAAAATTAAGATGAAGTGAAAAAAGCTTTTTTGTACAATTATCTCACAAATTGTGAAACAAAATCACTCGTATTCGCATAAATATGTGGGGTTTTAATGTTGTTGATATAAACAACAAGGCTAAATTAAGTAAGTACAGTCAGTGTATGTATGAACGGTAGAAGTTAGTAAGGAGAAAAGGTATTTTCCGTTTTGATTTATTAAAGTACGTCCATTCCAATACAAGTTTTATATCTCATCCAGTTTAGCTTTAGTTCAGTTCTGGTTCTAGTTCAGTTCAAGTTCAGTTCTAGTTCAGTTCAAGTTCAGTTCAGTTCTAGTTCTAGTTCTAGTTCAGTTCAGTTCTAGTTCAGTTCTAGTTCAGTTCTAGTTCAGTTCTAGTTCAGTTCTAGTTCAGTTCTAGTTCAGTTCTAGTAACTTTTCTATAAGAAATGTTGCTTTGATTTAGAGACAACTTTTCTATAAGAAATGTTGCTGAGACAACTTTTCTATAGGAAAAGTTGGTCTGATTCAGACTAAGTTGCTATGATTCCAACAACTTTTCTTTTTACTTTTTTATAGATTTTCGAAATTATTTCACATTTTATAGAAAATTTAATATTCGAATTTCGGAAAATATTGTTTTTTAACAATAATGTAATATTTTAGTAGAATTTTGAATATTTTACTTTTTAATATAGAAATTTCGAAATTGTCTTTGTTGATATTCGAATTTTAAAAATTTAATTTTTTATTAAAGAATATTAAAAATTTGTTTCATTTTAGTTGAATATCGAATAGTTTACTTTTTAAAATAGAAATTTTTAAATTTTTTTATTTATAATAGAATTTCAAATTCTCTTTTATTTTAATTGAATTTCAATTCAATAAAAGTAAAACTTTTGAAATAGAATTTCGAAATTTCGAATTTTTTTATTTATATACATACTATTTTTAAAAGAATTTAGTAAAAATATATTATTTTAGTAAAATTTTAAATATTTCACTATTTATGACAGATTTTTAAAATTGTCTTTATTTTTATTCGAATATCAAAATTTTCACTTTTTATAAAAGAATTTAAAAAAAATTATTATTTTAGTTGAATTTCAAATATTTTACTTTTTAAATTAAAATTTCAAAAAATGTGAATTTCGAATATTTTACTTTTAATAATAGAATTTTGAAATTAACTTTATATTCGAATTTCGAAAATTTCATTTTTTTATAATAGAATTTTTAAATTATCTCTATTTATATTCGAATTTTGAAAATTTTCACTAATTTATAGACAAATTTCGAAAATTTCTTTTTTTATAAAAAAATACCGATAATTTCAACTTAAATGATAAAATTTTCGAACATCTTTAATTTTTTTGCCGAATTTCGAAAATTTCACTTTTTAATGTAAACATTTTGAAAGTTTTGAATCCAATTTAGGAATTTTGATTAAAAAAAAAGAGAAAACGAGCTAAAAGTGTTTATAGTTTTAAGTCGAAAACTAATAAAAATTGTTCAATTTTAATGGAAAATTATTTTTCTCTCAAAATGCTTAAGCGTCTTTGTTTAAACATCTGCTTTTTATTATGTATTAAAAAATAAATCACTCTTTTCTTTTACAACTTAAATAATGAAGAGGTTTAAGTTACAACTTAAATTTACTACAAAATTATAAATAATTAAAAAAATATTTAAAAACAAACACTACCAAAAACTAAAAAGTTCTATCAATAATATTAATAATCTAAAGCAATAATTTACAATAATTCGCCATTACTTAGTTGTTTAAAAAACAAACTAAACTAAATTTTTACTGTAAATACAATTACATTAACTAAATATTACAAGTGCAACAAACTAAACTACATTTTTTTAATACTTGAAATAAATACTTAACTTAGTTTCAGTTTCTTTTTTAATTTTTTCAATTGGTTTTTGTAATTAAAAGAAAATTAAATTCTTTTTCTTTAAAATTTTAGTTTTTTTATTAAATTTCTTTTTTGCTTATTTTAAAATTATAATAAATTAATTAAAATATATTTAGTTTTCCAAAGGATTTCTTTTTATTTTTAAAAAGGAAAAAAGCAAAACATTTCGATTATAATAGGCATTGGTTGTTGTTGTATATAGATTTGATCTAAATATAATATATAGTATATATATAGTAGAGTATATAGATTTTATTGTTAAAGGAGACAAATTGTATATATAATTATAAATATATATATAATACTAGTTTATATATGTATAGTATATGTATATATGTTTGTATACATATAAACAATTATTAAAATCACCACATTGTTGTTGTTTTTATTTTCAATATTAATTTCTAGTTTTGTTTTTTATTATTTCTTAAATACAAAATTTATTACGTTTTATAGAGACTTTTAAACAAAAAACTAAAATCCAAAGATTTTTTTATCATAAAAATCACTAGAGATCATTTATCCTTAACAAATTTAGAAATTCACAAACGTTGTCTTAATGTTGTATTGTTGTAGGTTGTATATTTTGGGTTCTTATTAAATTCTAAAACGATCTAATCATGTCTGTCCTTCTGTCTGTTGAAATAGCTACAGAGGAACACACGGGAGGAGCTAAACATTTAAAAATTTGGATAAATATTCTCTATTCATAAGATTTGTTTAGTATTGAAATCGGTCCACGTTTTCGCATAGCCCCAAAACAAGGTGAACACCATTCCCCCTCCCCCTCTTAGCCAAATTTTATGAGGATCGGTCCATAATTGACCCTATCCCTAATATAAGATCCCATTTAGAAAATGTCTTTAACGCTCATTATTGGCTTAGAAATGTGAGTACAGCGATAAAGTTCATTATAAACAAGTTTTGTTAAAATTTCTCTATTTCATCTTAGTGCCTTATATAATTTAAAATAAAACTATTTATACGCGTTCATCAGACAATACAACTTTGCATGACAGATTTAACAATGTTTAGCAATAGGTAAATTGTCAATTCAGAGTATTGTAAGAAAACTTTACAATTTTATTGTCACCCCAATTGTCAGACAATCAATTTATATGCCAACAAATACTGTCAGTTCCTAAAGTTGTATGGCTAAAGTTGCCAAATCTTATTTTAAGTTGACAGAATGGTAAAACTATAAGGATGTCAGAACTGAATATTTTGTCAGTTCGTAGGATTATAAGAAAACCTTACAATCTTTATTGCCACCACGATTGTCAGACAATCAATTTATCTGCCAACAAATATTGTCAGTTCACAATGTTTTCAGATTGTTTTATGGCAAAAGTAGCCAAATCTTTTTCATGGGGGAATATGTTCTTTTTTACTTTTTTTAACAACGTTGCAAGACAAAAAATGTAAGTTTACACGCTTGTTAGATGGATTTTTGAATGATTTTCTGTCAATGTTGTAAGATCTGACAAACGTGTATACGTCTTAACGTAATGTTTTTACGCAATTGTTAGATATCTGACAGTGTTATTGTTTTAACATTTACTGGTAAATTGCTTTTTTGGACAAAGTTGCAAGAAAAAAATTTTTACATTCACACATTTTCTGAACAAATTTTCTGTCAACGTTATAAGATCTTAACATAATGTGTTTACAGAATTGTAAGATGTCTGACAATATTATTGTTTTACAATATACTGGTAAAATGCTTTTTCTGACAATGTTGCAAGATAAAAATTGTAAACATTTTCTAAACATTTATCTGTCAATGTTGTAAGATCTTTATGTAATGTGTTTACACAATTGTAAGATGTGTGACAATATTATTGTTTTACAATATACTGACAAAATGCTCTTACTGATAAAGTTGCAAAACAAAAACTCTACGTTGACACGGTTGTTAGACATTTTCTAAACATTTAACTGTCAACGTTGTAAGATCTGACAACCGTATATACAAAGCATAAGTTTATCTTCCATATAAAATGAATTTATTCTCCGTGTCCATGTTTTTATTGTGGAAACAGTGGAATTTTTTTTTCTCACGTAAAAACAAAAATAGCGAAGGAAAAAAGTGAAAAGGGAACATATTTCAAGTGAAATATTGATTTGCGATTTAAACAGATCTCGTAGCAAAAACTTGTACTGATTTTTTAAAAAAAAAAGATTTAAGATTGATTGAAGATTTAAAACAAATTTAAAAAAAAACTTTTATTCTGGTTTCGAAAAGAATGCAAAAAGTTTTGAAATCTTAAAATATTTTTCGATTTCTTTATATACAAAACTAAAATCATTTGCATTCTATTAAGTGTAGTATTGCATTACAAGTTATAGAATTATTTTTAAAATATTCGTTTATAAGTTTAGGAAAATAATAGATTATTATGGAAGACTAAGTTCTAAGTTTTATTATTAATATTTTATACAAAATTTAACTCACCTTTTTTATGTGTGTGTGTGTCTGTGTTTTTTTCTTTAAATATTATTTCTTATATTTCTATATATAAAGATTAAAATTAAAGAATTTCAAAATTACTTTTACTTTTTTCTTTTAAATTATTTTATAAAAGTAATTTTATTGTTGTTGTCTTTACCTGTTTAAATAATTTATGTTTGATATGTTCTTAATTTATAAGATTTTTATTATAATTATTTTTTTTTAATTATTCATTTGAAGTTATTATGCCTTGAATTTGTTTAAGTAATTTTGTTGTTTTATGAGCATAAATATCCTTGAGAATTCCATTTGTTTTTAACCAAAATTATTAGTTTTCAAGATAATATTTGTTTAAAAAACTTTCCACATAAAGATAATCTTAAAATTTTTAAAGAATAAAGTCCGATTCTGTTTTAAGTGTAATTTACTGAAATTTAACAGTACCACGACATCTAATGGATAGTTTTGAAGTTTTGTTTGCATTAGTTGCAGTTTACTCTTTAGTTATTTAGGATTCACAACCCAGTAAAAAATAGAACTTCCAAAGAAGCGAAAAAGAAGTAGAATGGAATGACATGGAAGTACTGAAAAAGACCTGAAGAAGTGATGATTTTAACACTCTGGCTTGTCATAGAAGGGATGTTCTTTTTATTTGATTCTAAATTCACTACATCTAAAGTCATTCTCAGGAAATAATTTTTATGTTCTTTTTTTTTGAAAGTTACTTGGAAATGAGATTGTAAAATAAATCATGAATTTGAAAAAAGAATGGATTCTTTTCGCTTCTTTAAAAGTTAATAAACATCACTTCTACGGAATGTAAACTAATTCTTTTAGTGCTACTTTTGAAGTGGTGATAAATGTTATAATTATTTTTTTTTGAAGTACTTCGTTTTATTTTTGCTGGAAATATATTTGAAAAATATATTATTACATTCATACAGACGGACATTGTTAGGTCGACTTTTGCATACATGATCAATTAAAAATGAGAAAAGAATGATGCAAAACTAAACCAAATATATAAAGAAAACCTGATCTGTTTAATGTTGCAATGTCATATGTGATGATCACATGCATTACATGATTTTCAAAAGCAAACTTCTTGAAAATCTGCTAGAATAATTTATATTAGGCTTTTTAAGAGTCCTCCGCAAGGGACTTGTCCAAAACGAATCTAAATATATGAAAAAAAGTTTCATCTAACGTTGCGATGTCGTAGATGAGGAAGGATCACGTTAACCACACATGCATTACATGATTTTAAATAGCAAACTTCTGGAATACCTGCCTTCTAGAATTATTTATATAAGACTGGTGGTGTTCAGTCCCCTTGTCATGTCCTTGCAATAACCGGAATTAAAACGCAGGGTTTAATTGTAATTGACTAAAAGAAATACGATCTCTTATCATTCGTGATCAATTAAACAAATTTGTCATATAAATCAATGGATCAAAAAGAAAACTAGAAAAAAGTTTAATCGGTCATAATCATGCAAAAATTGTGACACACACACACATTTAAGGAGAACTCCACATACAACTACGACGGTTCCATAAATAATCAAAATATGTAAACAAAAAATAAAATTCATTTAACGTTACGATATCTTGCATGCGGACTAAAATTACGACTGTTGCTGCTTCAAAGATAGTTTCGATTACTAAGAATCCGAAATTACTCTATAGACAAGCAAAAGAAATTTACTCAAAATGTCATGTTCTCAGAGCTTTTGGATCTTCGCTCCGGAATGTCATACTCATGCAAAGATTATCAGGATCACTTTCTGAGTCGATTAAGCTGCATTCTTTCCCCAAGAACAAAAATCTGTAATCAATATCGGTCCATTGTTGACTCTTCCTTTCCTTTTACTGAGTTTCATAGTATTCATTATTGGCTTAATCGATCAGAAGTGATTTTATAAGAACAAAAGTCTGGAATGAGGATCGTTCCATTATTAGCCCTTCCTTTCTTATATAGCCTTTTACTTTATTTGGTAATTTCTCGTAGTAAAACTTAACATTTGGTTAGAACTCCTGCAGAATTTGTCGATTTTTATTTGTTTTAAAATTTTCTTTGAAATTCCAAAAAAAAAATCCATTTTAATTGATTTGTATGAGGCAATTATGAATAGCTCGTGCTAATTTTTAAGATTATATCGCTAAAATTTTCCCAGATATATGAATTAGTTTGTATATAATACGATTTTTTATATTTAATTCTTATTGTAAATGCCACGCCTCCTATTGCTAGTCCGCCCATTATTGTGGTCTTAAATTTTCATATTCATAAATATAAGAATTCAAATATTCATTCTTTATATGGGAAATGGCACGCCAAACATATCTAGTCTGATCTGATATTTTAATACTTACTTTGTCTACTTTAAATTTTAAAATAAAAAGTTACCTATATTAAAAATACACTGTGAAAATTTCAAGAAAATCGGTCCAATTGTTTAGACCTCTATAAACATCAAATAAACCCACAAATACTTTTTACCTTCGTAAGAAGGATATATATAAAAGATTGTCATTCCAATTCCAAGAAAGGAAAGTTATCTTGACCTTTTCTCTCTCATATTAAATCAAAAGTTTCCCATACAAAACGCCCGGGTATACCATGTTGGTTTATAGGAAATCCTCCAAGTCAATTTATATCTTTATATAGAAATATATATAATGACACTTCAGCAGTCAAGTTTCCTTGAAATTTTCATTCCTGTCCAAAGGAATAATTGTTTTTTGGTGGGGGGAAGGTTTAATTAGGATGGCGGTACGTTATGCACTTATATTGCCACGTTATCATTCGTTTGTCCAGAGAAAACCCCACCAAACGACCTATACCTTCATATAGGAAGTTGGAGTATCAGGACTTAATTTCATCAAAAGTTTTACTGGTCTGCACCAGTATATATTTGAGTTTAAATGGTCTTCACCAGGTTATATAGTGAGTATTTTATGGTCTCTACCAATTAAAAACATAACCTCACTCTGAGGTAAAACGAAAGCACGCGTTTAATGAAGACAACGCATAACAGTTATACGAAGTAGTGCATTAAATTAGTGCGGAGTGAGATGTAATTCTGTCGAAAGCCCAGCAACAAGCACAAGCCTGACCGTCGCTAAGAAATAAAAAACAATGACGCGAGAGTTGTTCCCCAACTTAGACCTGAATTACAACTGAGGAGATAATTGTTATCGTGAACTTGATGTGAACAATTAATTCACAATAGTTGATTTCTTATGCAACAACTATACATTGTTTACAAAATTCCATAGAAAAAATCGCAACAAGGCAATTTTTTTACAACAAAAACGTTAATGAACGGAAAAAGAGAAAAGGAAACATATTTCTGTGAAATGTTGATCGTCGAACTTATATAACTAGATTCATTTCATTTTGCACAAAGGCCTTTTATATTTATTTCAACATTTTGAGGGAAAATATGGGATTTTCACAAATTCCCGAACTTGCAATAATTTGCGTGGCATCTCTGTCATATGTAAAAAGTTTTATATCTGGAAAACTATGCTTAGAATCTTCAATCTTCTTTAAGTAAGTGGTTTTAGTGTTGAGGATTTATTCGGTTGATAACCATTTTCTTTATCGATTTGTCTGTGCGTCCATGTAAACCTTTTAGTCAAACTACACTTCGAAACTTTAAAGATAATTCAATAATCTTCTATGGTACCCGAGACAAAGCCTATTCTCTCGAAGGGAAAATTTTTATAGTGAACTTGTTGTAAATAATCCATTCACAATAGTTGATTTTGTATGAAACAGCTGTTTAATGTTTTCCATTCAACAAATTTCACAGCAGGGGAATTTTTTTCATGACAAAAGAGTTTGTGAATGAATAATTCAATGATCTTATATAATACCGTAAACGAAGCCTATTCCCTCGAAGGGAAAATTGCTATTGTGAACTTGTTGTGAACAATTCATTCACAATAGTTGATTTTGTATGAAACAGCTGTTCAATGTTTTCCATTCAACAAATTTCACAACAATGTAATTTTTTTCACGACAAAAAAGTTTGTGAATAAAAAAAAGTGAAGAGGAAACATATTCCATGTGAAATAATGAAATTGGCGCTAGAGGTGTATGTTTAATATACTCTTATCTCGACAAAAAGCTGCAAAATCAAGTTCTATACTAGCCTTGATAAACCTCATGAACTTTAAAACTATAGGGCCACATTTGACCCTAGCCCCCATAAAGAAACACCTTTCAAAATTTGACTTAGACGTCAACAATAAATGACTTAAAAAACTTCAAATTAAATATTCAAAATACTGAGTGAAAGCAAATTTTTAGAAAATCGTTTTGAATTTCACTATTTATAAAAAAAAAATTGCGAAATTTTTTTCTTTAAATTTTATTTTTTTAATTTCGAAATATATTTTATTATGTAATTAAAAATACCAATTACTTTCCTGATTTAAAAAAACAAACGAATTGAAAATAATAACACGGCAAATATTATCTTGAAAAGTTTTATTTTGTAAATTTTATTTTGTTTTTTTGTTTTATTATTATTTGTTGTTTTTTATATAATACCATAAATATATATATTTTTAAGAGATTTTTATTAGTTTTTTTTTGTCAGTTAATAATTTTGAAATTTTAAACTCACAACATACATACAAAAAATTTTCGTTTATTCTTTTGGAGTTTAAAGTACATTCGAGACAACAATTATTATATATATATTTTTTGAAAACATGGGTTTTTTTTATATTTTTTATAATTAACCTTAATAGCCACACGTTAAATATAAACGATCAAACATAATTTTTTTTTAATTTTTTCGTTTTTTTTTTCATTGATTATATAGTTTTTATATTCCTTTTGGATTAATATGTTTTTTTAATAATAATTGAACAAAGCAAATTAATTATATTGTTTTAATAAATACATGTGTTTTATTTTTTTTTTTAATTTTTTCTTTTGTATGGGGATTTTAATGTATATTTTTATTTAAGATTTATTATTTTCTTTTTATTTTAATTTTTATTTTATTTTTACTGTAAATATATATATATTAATTCAGCATAAACTATTTATGTCTTAATTTTAAAATAATTCCTTAATATTAGTTTTATATATATATATATATATATATATATATATATATATATATATATATATATATATATTTTCATTATAATTATTTTTCAAATACTTAACATTTTTTTATAATATAATTTTATTTTTTTTCTATTTTTCAAAGAAAAGAATTGCTTTTTTAATTTCATGTTTATATGTCTTAATAAGTGTATTTTTTGAGTGTTTTTTCTCTTTGGGAAAAAAGTAATTAATTGATATCGTTTTTTATTATTATTTGCCATTTATTTAGTTTTTATTTTATATTATTTTTAAATTAATTTTAAAGTAAACAGCTAATTTTTCAAAAAAAAAAAATCAAAAATTCTCTTCTCATTTGTAAATACAAATATTTGATTTACAAAACATTCACAATTTGCTTTATAAAACATTCACAATTGTTAATTTTATTCATCTATTATGAATTTCAACAAAATCATTTGCCATATAAGGAATCTATTAACGCGAAACAAAACAAGTGAAATCGTTTAAAATTTCATTCACAATAGGAAAATAGTTTTAATCAACAAAGACCTGGTTCACACTGGGAAACTTTTGATTTTGTGTGTAAAAGAAAGAGATAGTTGATATTTCTTTCTCTCACGCACAAAAATCAAAAATTTCCCAAAAAAAAGTTTCCTATTGTGAACCAGGTCAAATTAAGTAAAATCGTTTAAAATTTCATTCACAATAGAGAAATAGTTTGCAATTTTCCGGAATGTGAATTTATTTGTTTTAAATTTATTATTACATACTGGAAATGGCGATCATTCTATTTCCCTTTTTCTTTTTTGCTTAAATAAAGTAAAAATTTGTTATCATACATACACTGGCATCTAATCATTCACAATGGTTGTACGTAAAAGTAGTACAGAAATTCTAAAATAGGAAATTTTTGGAACTGAAATTTGTTATTAAATAATTTGAAATTCTAAAATTGTAATCTATTCACCGGATTGAAGTGATACGCGACAAAATTTGTTATCGTAAATGTTTCAGAAACTGTATTTATTTTGTTGGTAAAAGATTTGTTCATTCCAGAACAAGTGGCAATCATTCTATGTATTTCCCTTTATTTTTTTGTTGCAAAGCAGCAAAATTTTGTAAATTTCGAGAACTCTTCATTCACAATAGTTATTGAGTCAATTTTTCTTTTTTAATTTACAATTGAGTGAATTATTTTACATAATTCATTAGAAAATCGATTACGTAATCAATGTATTCGAAGTGAGAAATAGTCGTTTAGTACTAACATGTGAAGTAATTTGTTTAGAATTAAATAAAGATTTGCTTCTGTGGAACAAGAAATAATTATTTTGAATGTTACGAAAACTATTCATTCACAACAGTTCAGTTTATTAGTAAAAGTGGTTTGATAAGTTTTCGAGCAAAAAGTAATATTGTTTCGCAAACTATCCATTCACAATAGTTCAGTTTATACGTAAAATAAGTTTCTTTCGATTCACGATTCTTTTTTATAATTCAATAAATAATGAAAATTCTATTCAGCGGAGCAAAAAAAAAGGTTAAGAATGTTTCGCAAACTATCAATTCACAATAGTTCAGTTTATAGGCAAAAGACTTTTTTTCGATTAACTATAGAGTGATTCTTTTTACATAATTGAAATGGTAAATAATCACCCCTATCGCCAATAGAAGTTAAAATTTTGTTCCCTTGAAATTTTCATTTTCCTCGAAGGGAAAATTGCTATCGTGAACTTGTTGTGAAAAATTAATTCACAATAGTTGATTTTGTATGCAACAGTTGTTCAATTACAAAATTCCATCAACAAATTTCACAACACCGGAATTCAAGCTCACAATAGAGTGAAAACTTTTACGTAATACGTATTGTGAAATAAAAGAAATCGATTTAAATTCCATTCACAATTGTTGTGATTGTAAATTCTATACGAATATGAATGAATTACAATTAAGATATAGTTCACAAATTAAAAAACCTGAAACTATGTTTTTCTATAATGTGACATCATGAATGTTACGGAAACAATTTATTCACAATAGTGTTTTTTTTTTAAATTCTAGATATTGTGAAAAGTTTCGATATAATTCAAAAAGTGTAGAAAAATTCAACTCCATGTATTTTTCCTACGTTTCGAATAGATAATATTTGAATTGAGAACTTCAAAAAAAACTTTAAAGCGAATTTCACTAATTGTGAATTCGATTCCCAAATAATTTGCAAAATGTGCAATTATATCGCTAATAGAAGTGACTATTTGGTTCCCTTGAAATTTGCATTTCTCTCGAAGTGAAAATTGCTATCGTGAACTTGTTGTGAACAATTCATTTACAATAGAGGATTTTGTATGGAACAGTTGTTCAATGTTTACAAAACAAAATGTGAATGGGAAACATTTTTCTCGTGAAATGATGATTGGGATAGCGGTGATGATTCGAGTAAAAATTTTGTTAACATTCACAATAACCTGCGGGTATTATTGATAAAAATTGTGTTTTTTTTTGCAACTCACAATAGAGTTAAATAATTGTATTTGATGCGAGAAATAGTCGGCATTTTCTAAAATGTGAAAATATTTTAAAGATGTAATCTGATTCGATCCAAAATATTGTTCCTAAAACTGCCCACTCACAGTAGTTGATTTAATTGAGAAAAATGTTGTGTTTTTTGTGTAGTTCACAATTGAATGAATGTTTTAAGTAAATCGCATTATAGAAAAAGTAAATTAATTAAAATTTCATTCACAATAGTTTGTATTATTAGGAATATAAATGAATTATAATTAATTCATTCGTTAGGAATATGAATGAATTATAATTTAGAAGTAGTTGGCAAGTTTTAAAATATGAAAATGTTTCGGCAACTGTTTATTCACAATAGTTGAATAGTAAATATGTTTTTTTTTAATTCACAATATTGTAAAAAGTTTGTATATAATTCAAAAAATATAGAAAAAAAGTAACTATATGTCATTATCGTTTGTTAAGAAAATATGGCATACGAATTGAAAAGTAAATTTTATGTTTTAAAAATTTTATCGTGAATTCAATTCAAAATAGTTTTATTTTAAAAGTTATTAGCTGTTTACTTTAAATACTTACTGCTTTAATTACAAACATTTATCAAAGGTTTATAGAATAAACTTTGTATGAAAATTTAAATTATAAACTTTTGATAAAAGTTTTTTTTATCATTAAAAATTACGTGTCGTTAAATATTATTTCATAAGATTACAATTAACTTAATTAAGATTTAATACTATTTTATTTAATGGTTGTTATTTGTCTTGGTGTGTGTTTTTTTGAATATGTTTGTATGAATTTTATTTATAAGATGCTTTAGATCCAGTTTAAATATTGCATTTGTTTTTCATTATTATTTTTTAATTAGATAATTGACTAGTATAGGGTTTTTGACAGTTAAATTAAAACTGAAAATTATAATATATTCAATTAAAATCTAAAAATTTTAAACAAGATAAATATACAAAAAATTACTATTGAAATTTATAAAAAAATAATAAAGTTTATATATAAATAATAATACTCGTTCTAGTTCTATTTAAACTTAAAAAAAAAAAGCCAAATGCTCTTATTTTTACAAAAAAACTAATTTAAAAACAAGTTTTAAATTTTTGGTCCTTCGTGTTTAGAATTTTTTTTAAATACTAGGGAATGTTAGTAAATTAAAAGAAAACATTTAAAATAAATAATTTTCTACTTAAAAGGAAGACTGACCGACCTTTTAAAAAGTCTGTTAGTTTTTTCTAATTACAAAAATTTTTAATTTTTAATACTTATATATATATTTGTTTAATTAAATAAAACCAAAAAAATATTGAATTTTTTTTATAATAATTTACCATAAACATCGTTGTTTTTCTATAAGTCTTTTAAATTGTTTGTATAAATTCACTATAAAATACTTTCTAATTTTTTTTTTAGATTTTTACATAAAAATATTTTTTTTAGTAAAAAGAGGAATATTACATATAAAAGGGGTTTTAATACATTAAAAACCAATATATGAGAAAGAAAAAAATTTTGTATATATTTCTTACAAAAAAAACTACTATTTTGATATATAAATTTTTTCATTTGACACAACTCTGGTTTTACGTTAATTTTTCAAAAATGTTTTTTGAAACTTACGATATGAATGGGTTTTTTTGTTGTTGTTAATCTTAAGGGTTTAATTTAAATTTTAGAGATATAAGTTTGTACTTATAGTATGTTTTTTTTTATTTTAAATTTTATTAATTAAATATTAAAGTGTTTTATTGTTTATTGTTAATTATTTAATAAATATTTTCTGTTTTTTTTAGTTAAAGTGTGTATAATTTTATCACTGCTTTTTGTTAATATTTTTCAAGTTAGTTTCAAGTTTTTTTTTCGATTTATGTTAAAAAATACTTTGTTTTTAGTTGATTTTTTTATTAAAAAAATTTGAAACTCATTTTTTTGTTAAATATATATTTTTTAGTATGTTTCGTCTTGCCTTTAGTTTTTTTATTGTCATACAATTCTAATATAAAGTTTTATTGCTTTTTTTTCGTCAAATCTAAACTACAAAATCTAAAATTAATCAAAAGTCCCACATTTTTAACAAACTATTTCATTTAGAGAGCAACGCCGTTAGAATGTAACGACGGCTAATAGACGCCATATACTTATAAAACCAACGCCATTGTAAAATTTCTCATTTATCTAAAATTTCAATACGAATTCATTAGACCTGGTTCACACTAGGAAACTTCTTTTGGGAAACTTTTGATGTTTGTGTGTGAGAGAGATAGAAATATCAACCATCTCTTTCTCTCACACACAAAATCAAAAGTTTCACAACAAAAGTTTCCCAGTGTGAACCAGGTCTTACAGACCGTGAGAGAAAAAGATAAAAATATCAATCATCTCTTTCGCGTCACGAAGTTTCTCGTAATCGGAAACTGCCGGTCTACACTAGTAAACTTTTTTTGTGAAACTTTTGATTTTGCGTGAGAGAGAAAGAGATAGAATATCATTCATCTCTCTAGCGGTACGGAGTTTCCCGCATAGCCTCTATGGTTTTCCGTTCTCGGAAACTTGTTTTGTTTTATTATTCTTTTCATTCGTACAACAACAAATCAATGCAATGAACACTTACTTTCTGAAACAATGGTTCCTATGTGTGGACATTAAGGAAACTTCAAAAGAGAATTAAGAAAAAGTTTCTCAACAAAAGTTTCCTAGTGTGGATGAGGTCAAACTTGTTTTGTTTTCTATTCTTCAATGCAATTTATACGTTGTTTCTGTAACAGAAGGTTTCTAGATGTAGACATTAAGTGTCCGTCTACACTAGAAAACTTTTTTTTGTGAAACTTTTGATTTTACGTGAGAGAGAAAGAGAAAGAAATATCAATCATTTCTCTCACAGTAGGGAGTTTCTCGTACTTGGAAACTTTTTTTGTTTAGTTCTTGTTCTCAAACAAATGTTTCGAGGTGTAGGCATTATGGAAACTTGGAAAAAGTAAATTAAGACGAAGTTTCTCAACAAAAGTTTCCCAATGTGGACCAGGTCTAAGGAAACTTCAGAAGAGAATTACTGCCTGTTCCTCTAAATGTGAACGAACATTTCTTTCTCATTTTATATTGAAAACAATAACAATTTTTCGAATTTTTTGTTGTTTTCAATATAAAACTAAAAAGTACTTGTTTTTTCACATTTGAAACAAAAATTTCCTAGTTTGGAACAGGTCTTATCTAAGCTGAGTTACTAAATAGATAGATTTAAAAAGTATTTTAAATCTATCTATTTAGTAGAAAATACTTGTTCTTTCGCATTTAGTGGAACATGTCCTTAAGAAAACGTTTCTTAGCAAAAGTTTCCTAGTTTGGATCAAGTCTTAGCTAAGCTGATTTACTAAATAGACAGATTTTAAAATGTCTATAACTTTTTTCTACGTTAGTGGTTATTAATTGAAATTTTAAAAGTTTTTTTTTTTAAATTCCATTAAAATAATTTTTAAAATTTAATTTAATACAATCTTTCTCATAATCTAACGACTTGATCCGCTGGCCACCGCCGTTTAAAATTTCCCAACGACTTTGCTCTCTATATTTTAAGCTCTCTTTGACCTGGTTCACACTAGGAAACTTTTGTTGAGAAACTTTTGATTTTGTAAGTGAGAGAAAGAGATGGTTGATATTTCTTTCTCTTTCTCTCACACACAAAAATCAAAAGTTTCCCAAAAAAAGTTTTCTAGTGTGAACCAGGTCTTTGCTGTGTCGTCTTTTTTTCAATTTGTAGTCTAGTTCAAAGTTTTCTTTTTAAATATTTCTATACTAGTTTTTTCTTCTTCTTAAATTGTGTTTAATTCAATAAATACAAAAGGAGTTTTCCTTAATATTTTCTTTTTCAGACTAAAAATGTCTTAAATTTTAATATTTATGTATATATATTTTCAAGTGTAAGTTATGTGTGTAATGCACTATTAACTAATAAGAGCACATAATTATTATATTGTTGTTATTATTGACCTATTTGTAGGATCACCTTTTTTCTGTTAATAATACTGTTAATTTTTTATAATTTGTCTTCTAAAAAGATTTTTTCTTAAATGACTGCGTTTTAAAGGCAAAAAGGAATATTATTAAAAATTTTCGAATTTCTTAAATGATATACCTAGGGAAAGCTTAGTAGGTATAAAAATAGATTTTTTGAACATATCCCTTAAACATATAATTAGACACTTTTCTAAAATCATTTTGAAATCATTGTATTTATATTTCAGTGTGTCACTTTTGGTAAAAAGACCCAATTCCTTGGACTGGTTACTCTGTAACTGGATTCAAAGAAACATTTTTAAAATTTTTCTGTTAAATTCATTGTATTTTGAAAGATTTTTGTTTAGAATCGAAATACAGAGTAAACCCTGTGGCATTCGAAAGCGAACGAAATTTCTAATAATTCTTTTTTTAATTTAATTGAGTTTTCGATCAATATCGAATGACAGAATTTTCCTCCCCGAACTGACTTTTTCTAGTGAGATGCCGTTACGAACCAAAGTTATTTGAATAATTCAGAAACTATCCACCTATGATGATTGCTACCTATTTGTAAGATAGATCTAAAAACTGGAACAGAACTGACAGTATAAGCTGCTGCGAAGACAGCCGGGTCAGTTACATAAATAAAGGTCATATTTTTCTTTCAAAGTAATAATATATTGAAAAAAGAATAACCTGCTTCTCGAATTTCGATACACTTTATTACTCCTATTGCCAATAGAAGAAGTAACGTATTTGTTCCCTTAACGATGTGGAAATTGTTATGGTGAACTTGCTTTTAACAATTCATTCACAATAGTTGAATATGCAACAGATGTTCAAATAGAAGTTAGCAACGATAGTGTCGGTTCACACAGGGAAACTTTTGATTTTGTGTGTGAGAAAAAGAGATGGTTGATATTTCTTTCTCTATCTTTCATACATTTCAAGTAAAATATTGATTGGCGATAGGTGTAAATAAACGAAAAAAGTTTCAAGTTAAATGTTAAATTTTGTTAATTTTGACCACAGTTTGACAGGTTCTAGTTTTGCGTTAGGATTTAGTATATTTATTCAAAACTATCACATTCGGATGTTGTTTCTTAAGCAGCGTTATGCATTCGAGATTCGATCTATAGAATGTTTTTAGAATTTTGTAACGTGCAACTTCTTAAGAATGACTATAAGAAGTTGTTCTAGAATTCAATTGAAAAGATCTAGTCTAGTTCTAGTTTCAGTGATTGAAGATTATAATCTACTTGGAGAATCAGAATCAGTAAATGCTATAGACTATATAGAAGTTTTGCATTTTCTGACCTTTTCTCAGTTTTTTTTTTAAAGATTTCAAAGTATTAAAAGAGAATAATCACTAAAAATTAAAACTATTGTTTGGTCTTTTTGGATGAAAATTTGTAAATCATCATTTTACGTGAAATATGTTTCTTTTTCACTTTTTTCGTTCACTAACTTTTTTGTTGTTAAAAAAAAATTTCCCTATTGTGAAATTTGTTGATTGAATTTTGTAAACATTGAACAGCTGTTCCATACAAAATCATCTTTTGTAAATGAATTGTTTACAACAAGTTCACGATAGCAATTTTCAAAAGATAGTGTGAATATACCAGACGCTCCTTAGATCGATTCTGAAACATTTTCAAAAACAAATATACCAGACGCTCTTTAGATCGATTCTGAAACATTTTGAAAATCTCAAACACTTGACTACATTATAGTTTTCTTTAAATCTTAAATTCCTGCATAGTTATTATCCTTTCTGTATATTTGTTATAAGTACATCATTCTTAACTGATATATTGCAAGATTTTAAAGTTAACTTTACGCAATTTTGTTTAAAATACTTTACAAAACTTTATTTACCATTTAAAATACACAAATTATGAATTAAAAAAATAAACTTAATTTAAATATATAATTTTAAATGATTTTAAACTAAAAAATAAAACTAAAATTAATAATATCATATTTATTTTAATTAATTTTCAAACTATTTTCAAAATGAGTTTTTAAAACTATAATGCTGATTATATATATGATTTATTTCAAAACTGGTGATTAAAAAAAGGGTGATTTATTTTTGATTTTTATTTGCTCTATATACTATTTTACTCTACTATATATATCATAAGAAATGGAAATGTTTTTGTTTCTCAAAAAATATAACTAAATACTACACAAACACTCAATATATTAAAGAAAATATTTACTATGATATTTTTGAATTTAAGACGTTTATTAATTGTATTGACTAACACAATGTATGAGATAATTAACTAATTAAGAATTGTTTTTAAGCATTTTTTTGATTTATTTAAAATATTTAAATGTATGAGAGATTAAAAAAAAAAAGAAATATTTTCAGCAGTATATATACAACGCAATCAGTTAACAACTGTTTAGCAGGTAATTACAATATATATGGTGTAGAGAAGTTGGTTAGATATGTTTTGGGTCTTCATAAAACGAGAAGTGACAGGGAAATAAAACGTATCTTTAGTTGTCAATGAGTGATAATCAAAAAGTTTGGCAGGCACTTTCAATGGATCTTGAAAACGACTTAAGGAATCCAAAAATACTATTGGGTCTCGTCCAAACAAGTTTTAGATCGGTAAAAGAAGTTATAACTTCTTTATGTTCAATAAGTTGTTTTTATCAGCAAAAGGAATTACGTGGTTGTAGAAGAGATATTGTTAGAGAATAGATCGATCGCTTAAATTTTGCCTGCAGTCGGCTAAAAGAACATTATCATATTTGGAATCAATAACCTGATCTGATACAGAAATCCAGAGATCAGATTCGTATTAATCGCTTTTCTAATTTTGTATGATTTTGATAAGTATTAAAGACACAATTCAGCTCTGAGTTGATGAACATTTTCGTGTTTTTGACGTTAATCATTAAAACCTAACAGGCCCATAAATGTTATTAGGTTTTCGATAGTTTCACCTGACAGGCCGATAAATGTTGTTTGGTTTTCGATATTTTCTATCGTATAGCTGGGAGTTCGTGATCGTTTCGCTAACTGTTGTTTGCGCGAGTTTTGTTTCCTAACTCAGCTGATGTGATGGAGAAATCTTGAGGCTTTGAAATCGATAGCATAAACTGATACAGAAATCCAGAGACCAGATTCGTATTAATCGCTTTTGTAGTTTTGTATAATTTGATAAATATTAAAGACGCAATTTAGCTCTACATTAATGAAGATCTCTCGCGTTTTTGACGTAAATCCTTAAAACCTAACAGGCCTATAAATGTTGTTTGATTTTCGATAGTTTCTATCGTAAAGCTGGGAGTTCGAGAAAAGCTCACCCGTCACCGTTACGCTAACTGTTGTTTGTGCTTCTCGACACACAGTCATATAACTGGATAAAAAGTTCAGAACAGATACCCTTACGGAAGAGAGATTTTGGGACTCGAGCGTTGCAAATAAATTGGTGTTAACTATATATGATACAGTATGAATGTTGACCTTACTTAAAATCGGGTATTGTTCTTAATGGGTGTAACGAATAATTGTGTAGTTTGCTGGCTTGAAGGGTGATGGATAAAATTCATAGCATTGAATTTTCTTCATTTGATGTCCAGTTATATTGATGTTCTGCTCTGTTAATAACAGATTTATTACAATGTTCTCTCTGTGAGAATAAGTCCAAACTTTATAGATTCGTGTCTCTAGGTGTTGTTTTGCCAACTCAACAGAGGTCACCCAATCTGCATGGTTGTAAACGAAAGAGAAGTTTATTCATCTCGAAAGTTAAGCTCTTAAATTGTCGGGTATGTTAAGGATTTACTTCCGTGACTTCCGTGTTTCGTTCTGTCCACTATGTTGCCGACTAAACACAGACCATTACATCTGCGAGGTTGTAAAAGGAAGTCTCGTTTTTCTCATTGCAACAGTTAAGTAGCTCAAAGTGCTTACGGGGCTGCAACTTTGTATATACACCGTAATCGACGCTGAAAACTGAAAATGAAAAACTTCGTTCCCACGACAATTGCATCTTCAAGAGGAAGTTTTTTTTCTCTAGCTATGAACGTCCAGTCACAACCATTCTGCTATAACAACTGAAAAATGTAGATGTTCGTCACCGTTTTGCCTTTAAATTGGTTTTAGTTCAGTAGGGATATTGAATGCGGAAATGTGTTCATTCTAATCAAAACAAGAATTAGATAACACCTTCAAATTTGAAATAATTTATCAAGAAATGGTTAGATAAGGTTGATAAGAAGATGTTCTACTACATACATCAAATTCGATGAAAGACACCTAGACCGCTATTGCTTTTTTTCACAAAAAAAATATTGTTCACTGAATTCCTAAGAATTTCCAAATGAGTGTTAGTGATTAATGTTATTTCTGGAAAAATTCAACTTCTAAAATACTTAGATCTAAGTTCGTCGAATACTTGCGCATGGCAGTAAAAGTGCTTCAGAGTTTCAAAGTATTCTTCCTTTGCTCTAGATTCCTGGTAATACCATCGGGGACTCTCTTGGCAAGTTAGGTTAATCTCTTGCAAGAGAGCATACCAACCCTTTTGTCGGTATACCGCTTTCAACAAGGCAAGGATCATGGGGCCATCTTACAACCCACAGAGATCACAAGTCCTTTTACACATTCCGAGAGTTAATGTACGGAACTTAGCGGCAGTGGTAACTGGCCACTGGTCTTTCGGACTCCATGCAAGAAGACTGGACTTACCCAGTAACGACTTCGGCAGGAGCTGCCACGATGAAGAGGAATAAGAAAGTATAACTCACTTCCTCTGCCACTGTCCCGCCCTACTTCCTATTCTATTCTATTTTTAAAGCTATTATAGTGTCCTTTCGTTGCCGACTACTAAAGAGTGGTCTGGTATCTATATGACGTGAACCTTACCTCTGGTAGAGAATTCAGTTAAAGCTTAAAGGTCTTAGATTAAATTCTATCACCTGTTATCGCCCTTATCGCTGGCTGTTGGTAAATATATTAAACTCTGTGGGCGGCATGGGAGCTAAATTCAAGATCCATAAGAGTGAACTTGCTAAGGATCTAAATTAAATCATGTTTTCTTACTGCTGAAAATATTTGTTTTTCTTTCAATTTAAAATCAAGCTAAAATTTTGTTTAATTATAAAATGATCACAAAAAATACACATAACACAAAAATACGAAGAATACATATTTAAATATTTAAATTTGAAATTGTTATATAATATTTGTTGTTGTTTGGTTTTTAAGGAAAAGACAAAAAAAAACTTTTTAAACAGAAACTAACTATTTTCAAAAAATACATTATACAAATACTAATATCTCTAAAATTAAATCAAACGTTTTCATAATACAATATCGATAAGACGAATATATTTGGAAATAGAATAATTTAAAAAAAAGGAAATTTTGAATAAAGTGTAAGAAATATATATATAAATATAAATATGTTCAATAATAATTGATTATTTTTTTTTGGAATATTTTACATAAATAAATTTTAAATTTGAAATACATTTCCGTCTACTAATGTTTAAAGAAACATACACAAGTCAATGAGGTTTATGTTTTGTTTTTATAAAATATTGTATTTTTTTTTTTTACTAAATATCTAAAATAAAATAATTTTTTTGGTTTTATTTATTTAAATATATTATAAACTTTTATTACCACAAAAGCTAAACTATTTTATGGGTATTTGACAAGAAAAATAAATACAGTTTTGAAAAATTGAAATTTTTAACTAGAAAATTAAAAGCGTTTCTAAAACATTAAATACAAGCTAAATAAAATGGAGCATTTGACTTTTTGTTTTTATTAAGTTTTTCTATTTATTTTCTATGGTTTATAGCTAAAAGCATAAATTTTAAACTAAAACACATTCTATGGCATTTTTTAGCAAATTATAGGTTATGTTTTTGTTTAAAAAAAAATATATTAAAAACTTAAAAAAACAATTAAATAAAAACTTTTTTAATTAAAAAAATTTCTACCAATTTCAAAAAAAAAAAAAAATCTGAAAAATTTAAAAATTAAATAAAAAACAAATTAAATAGTTTTTTTTTTGGAAAATTAAAAGTTTATTAATTATATAAATAAAATATTTATTGTAAAAAAATTAATGTCTTTGAGATCTCTTAAAAATTAGTATTTGGCTTAAACAAACAAATTTAAAATAAATCATTATTTTTCTTTCTTTATTGGAATTAGCATAAGCATTTGATAATAACAAAAGGATGGCACTTTTATTTTTTTTTTTTAAACTTTTTAATAAGGAATGTTAGTTTTGTTTAATATAAGGAAATAAAAAGTTTAGATAAGTCTTTGGTGGTAAACTTAAAATTATAAACAAAATTATTAAAAAAATAATTCAAAAAACAAGAATAAGTATTTGCTTTTATAAAAATTTGCTTGCTGTCGTTTAGCATTAAATAATTAAGGAAAAAAATATTATTAGATTTATAAATTATAAACTTAAAATTAAATTTAAAACATTTTTAAATTAGTAGTCAAATTAATTGGACTTTTCTTTTAACCACTTAAGTCGAGATATTATTAGATAAGAAGAAATTTGTGTTTTAAAGTGTAAGTTCGACACCAAAGGTCACCATTATCATCTAAATTTTATAGACAAAATGTTTCCAAGACAATTGGATATTCGCTTCGAAACGATCCGAGTTATACTTGACCAAAGATTTTCAACCCAGCGACAGCTGTATCAACCGAAAGTTTTTTCCCCAGGAAAGTATTAGCGGCCATAGTCGAACTGTTACAAATAGCGCATAACAGGCATTAATCGAATAATACCGCGATACCCCCCCCCACGACATTTTTGGAACTGCGTTTAATTTATAAACTTTTGATAAGTAGTCTATACCATAATTTTTAGTCTAGTATTTAGTTTAATCTAAAGTCTAGCTTATATTATAGTCTATAGTTATTTTATAGTCTGGTCTATAATCTAATCTATAGTCCAGCCTATAGTGTAGTCTTCAGTCTAGTCTATAGTCAAGTCAATATTCTAGTCAATAGCCTAGTTTATAGTCTATTATCGAGTCTATAATCTTGCCTATTGTCCAGTCTAAAATTTAGCCTATATACGAGACTCTAGACTTGACCTATATATTCTATAGTCTAGTGTTTAGTCTAGACTGTAGCCTAGTCTTTAGTCTAGTCCATAGTCTAGACTATAGTATAGTTAATAGCATGTCTATAGTTAAGTCTATGGTCTAATCTGTTGTCTAGTACTTAGTGTATGGCCGAGTCTACAATATAGTCTATATTATAGACTATATTGTAGACTCTATAATATAGTCTATTGTCTAGCCTATAGTATAGTCTCTATTCTATAGTCTGTAGTCTATAGACTAGATTCTAGACTAGACAGTAGTCCTATATTCTATAGTCTAGTGTTTAGTCTAGTCCATAGTCTAGACTATAGTCTAGTATATAGTATAGTTAATAGCATGTCAATAGTTTAGTCTATATTCTAATCTTCTAGCACTTAGTGTATGGCCGAGTCTACAATATAGTTTATTGTCTAGCCTATAGTCTAGTCTAGTCCCTATTCTAGTCTATAGTTTTGTTTTTAGTCTAGTCTATAGCCTAGTCTATGGTCTAGTCAATATTCTATAGTCTAGTGTTTAGTCTAGTCTATAGTCTAGTCTTTAGTCTAGTCCATAGTCTTGACTATAGTCTAGTCAATAGTTTAGTTAATAGCATGTCTATAGTTAAGTCTATGGTCTAATCTGTTGTCTAGTACATAGTGTATGGCCGAGTCTACAATATAGTCTATATTATAGACTATATTGTATACTCTATAATATGGTCTATTGTCTAGCCTATAGTCTTGTCTCTATTCTATTCTATAGTCTGTAGTCTATAGACTAGATTCTAGACTAGACACTAGTCCTATATTCTATAGTCTAGTGTTTAGTCTAGTCCATAGTCTAGACTATAGTCTTGTCTAGTCTATAGTATAGTTAATAGCATGTCTATAGTTTAGTCTATAGTCTAATCTTCTAGCACTTAGTGTATGGCCGAGTCTACAATATAGTCTATTGTCTAGCCTATAGTCTAGTCTAGCCCCTATTCTAGTCTATAGTCTTGTTTAGTCTAGTCTATAGCCTAGTCTATAGTCTAGTCAATATTCTAGTCAATAGCCTAGTTTATAGTCTATTTTATAGTCTAATCTTTTGTCTAGTACTTGGTCAAGTCTAAAGTCGTGTCTATAATCTAGTCTATATACTAGATTCTAGACTAAACACTAGGCCTATATTCTATAGTCTAGTGTTTAGTCTAGTCCATAGACTAGACTATAGTCTAATCTATAGTATAGTCTATAGCTTAGTCTGTGGTCTATTTTTTTTGTCTAGTACATAGGGTATGACCGAGTCTACAATATAGTCTAGTCTATCCTCTATTCTAGTCTATAGCCTAATCTTTTGCCTTGTACTTAGTCTTGTCTAAAGCAATAGTCTGCAACTCTTTTCTTAGAAATGTGGATTCTAGACGTAAACCCCTAAATACCCGTAAAATTTGAAAATGATTAAAATTTTGGTCAATTGATTTGATATATCGGACAAATTTCAAACTTTAAAGCTAAATTTCTCTCAATAACTGAAACATACATATATTTGAAATAATGTTCTATCAGGTGCCGATATTAAGTTTATCGACATTCCGGTTGTTTATTTCAATTCTTTTTGAACAGCAAAAAAGGAACTTTTAATGAAGCGAAAAAGAAGTGATGAAAAAGTCTTGCAGAAGTGATGATTTTAACACAAGCATGTCATGGGAGGGATTTTTTTGTTTGATTGCAAAATCACTTTATCTGAAGTCATTCTAAGGAAGTAATTTTTATTATTTTTTTCTTTGGAAGTTATTAGAAAAAATATACCTTCAATTTTGAATTCTTTTCGGATCTTTAGAAGGTAATAAACATCACTTCCACAGAAGATAAACAAATTCACTTAGTGCTACTTTTAAAGTGGTGATTATTCTTTTGAAAGTACTTTGTTTTATTTTTGCTGGGATGCGTTTTTGTAAGTTCTTATTTTTGGGACAATGTTTCGAATCGAAATACACAATACCTAAGTTGCCAAATAGAGAAAATTTCGAAACGAAAATACGCTGAATTATATGATTGTTCTGTCACAAATTCGCTAAAAGCAGTCTTAAAAAAATCTTATAAAATATCAAAAACTTTGAATTAAAAAAATATATATAATTTTTTAATAAAAACCAAAATGTATATCTTATATTAGCAGCCAGCTGAGGAGAAACAAAACAAGGTTAATAACTAAAGAAAAAACTACTATAAGTTTTGTAAAATAAACAATAAATAAGTACAAAATTTAATTGAAACAATGTCAATGTTTAATACATTTTTTTTTGTTCGATCAATGAATTAGCACAAAAACTTACCTTTTTTTAATATGTAGTTTAAAAACGAAAACAAATGATTACAAAACAAATTACAATAACTAAACTAAAAATCAACTCAATTACAGAAACAAATTACTACAAATTAAGGTTTTTTTTTAATACAACAACACAAATAAACAAAGAGAAAAAAGGCTCAAGTTTTTCAATATCAGTTTTAATTTTTGTTTTTTGTTAGTATAATTAACAATAAGCTAAAAAGCTTTTAGTTAATTATAAACACAATAAAATTAAACTTTTATTGATTCTTTATTTTAAAGGCCTTAAATAAAAAAACACAATTTTTTTATAATAATTTTGAAAATAATTTTATTTACAGTAAATTAAAAAAAAAGAAAATTATAAGAAATTAAAATTAAATTTTTACTTTTTATAAAAACAATTACTAAAAAAAAAACAAATTGTAAACTAAAAAAAAAAATAAAACATGCACAAAATTTGGTTTTGTTTTCCATTTTGCTTTTATTTGTTAAAAAAATAATAATTAATTTTTTTTTTAAATTTAATTCTAAAAATAATAGATAAAACTAAAGGTTTACTAATTTAAAAAAAAAAATGAAAAATCAAATTAAAAACTACAAAAACTAAAAGTTAAAAAAAACTACTGGTTATAGTTGTAATAATAATACAAATTACTAGAGTGTTTATATAAAAACTACTAAATATTTATATATTTATGTTTATATATATATAAAGTAAAATGTATTTGTTATATACTATTTATGTATTTGTTTTTATAGTTAAATGTTAAATATAAAAATGAATAAAATAAGTACTTGTTACACATACATATATAATTATGTTTGTTTAAGTAGTAGTTTAGTGTTGATGTAAAATGTTTGAAAAAAACAAAAACAACTTGAGAACATATTTTCTGTTTAAAACAATAATTAATTAATAGAAAATTTAAATTTTATTAAAAAATAATAAAAAAAATAATGAATAAAAGTGAAAAAGAAAATGATGCAGCATTAAAGAGACAGACAGAGAAAGAGAATAGGTTTTAGGTGGTAAGAACAGTGATCGGTTTAAAGGGTACATAATTTTTAGTCCATAGATTAGTGAATAGAATAGTCAATAGATAAGAGAATAAAGTAGTCAATTAGTTCATAGACTAGTCAATAGACAAAAGACTAGTCAATAGACTCATCCTTACTTGGCAATCATCAATAGACTTATACATACTCTAGTACATATATTAGTTAATTGATTAATCAATAGTCTAATCTAATAGACTCGTATATACTCTAGTCCACAGACTACTTAATAGACTATTCTTAGACTAATCTGTAATAGACTAGTCTATATTCTAGTTCGTAAACCAGCTTTAATCAATTGACTAGTCCGCAGACTAGTCAATAGGCCAGTACATACACTAGTCAATAAACTACTTCATAGACTAGTTAATAGACTCGTCCATAGACTACTTTATAAATTAGTACATAGACTAGTCCATAGAGTACTCTATAGATCAATACATAGAATAATCAAAAGACTTGTCCATAGACTAGTCAATGGACTATTCAAAAGACTCAACAGACTCTAGTCCATAGACTAGTTAATAAACTGATTTATTGACCAGTCCATAGATAGAATAATATAGAGTTAGTACATAGACTAGTCAATAGACTAAACAAACGATTAGTCAATGGACTCGTCCATACTCTAGTAAATAGACTAGTACGCAGACTAGTCCATATACTAATCCATAACAGATTAATTCAAAGACTAATCTATAATAGACTAGTCCACACTCTAGTCATTACACAAATCCATACTCGTCAATAGACTAGTACATAGTCTAGTAAATATATTGGTACATAGACTTGTCCATATACTACTCAATAGATTATTCCATAGTCTAATCAGTAGACTAGTAAATAGACAATATACTAGTCCATAGACTACTCAATATACTAATCCACAGACTAGTGAACATAGACCATAGAGTAATCAATAGACTAGTCCATTAACTACTCAATAGACTAGTCCATAGACTACTCAATAGACTAGTCCATTAAGTACTCAATAGACTAGTACATAGACTACTCAATAGAATAGTCCATAGACTACACAATAGACTAGTCCATAGACTACTCAATAGACTAGTCCATGGACTACTCAATAGATTATTCCATAGACTATTCAATAGATCAGTCCATACACTACTCATTAGATTAGTCCTAGTCATTACACTAGTCCATAGACTAGTCAATGGACTATTCCATAGACTAGAGAATAGACTCATCCACAGACAAGTCAATAGACTAGTCCATAGAATAGTCAATGGCATATTCCTTAGACTAGTCAATGGACTATTCCATAGACTAGACAATAGACTCGTCCATAGACTAGACAATAGACTAGTCAATTGAATAGCCAATAGACTAGGCAAGACTATTATATTGACTAGTCAATAGTTTAGTCCATAGACTACTCAATAGATTAGTCTATAGACTAGATTAGTCTATAGACTACTCAATAGATTAGTCCATACACTTCTCAATAGATTAGTCCTGGACTAGTCAATGGACTATTCCATAGACCAGTCAATGGACTATTCCATAGACCAGTCAATGGACTATTCCATAAACTAGTCAATTGACTATTCCACAGACTAGCTAATGGACTATTCCATAGACTAGACAATAGACTAGTCAATAAACTAGTAGTCCATAGACTACTCAAGAGAGTAGGCAATCAACTCCTCTATTCTCTAGATGATAAAATAGTACATAGAATAGTCAGTAGACTAGTGCATATACTATTTAATAAACTAGTCCAAAGACATTGACTAATCTTTCCGATATATACGAAAATTTTAAAAACTTAGTTTTTTTTTTTTGGATATTTCAGTCATATCCCAACGAGATATTTGCCGACCACTGTTAGTTAGAATAAATGTAATTGTAAATGTAAGAGCGTTATTGTTTTCTTATGAGGTGTAATGGGTGCATTTGTTTGTTATTTAATTAACTATATAATAATAATACTTCTGCTAAATGTCCCTTGAATGTAAATTATTTTCATGTTAATTTGTACATCTACTTATAAATAACATCCCATAAAATAGAAATCGTTGAGAAATTCTATTCTAAATTATTTCAAATGAAAAGAGAGAACTGTGACAAAAAGATCATTTAGAACAAAAATTCAAAAAAAAAAAAAAAAAAAAACAATCTGAACAATATTTATAACATCTGCAGGCTATGAAGGTTTAATCTGTACCATATCTTGTTCCTTATTTGAGATGTATTGAAGGTGAATCATAGATTAAACTTTTACTCGATTTGAATTGCTTATAGTATTAGATGACCTTTTACCCATCTTTTTGTCAACAAATAGATTCTGCGCCAAAATTCATTCATTCTCTGATAGAGCCTTTAGCATCGATTAAATCTAAACTACAAGTCAGTTGAGGGAATGCTTTATAACAACTTCCTTATAAACAGTTTTTAACAGATTTTTCCTTTAACGTCGTTGCATTCGTTATAGCTTCCCTGTGTTGGTCTTGGCCAGATTTCAATAATTAATAATGTTGCCTTCACATCAATCACGATCTAAAGACACAACATGTAATATGAATTGAAAATTTTATAAAATTTTTCCATTTTGAACCCTCCAGTCTTCTCACTTTTAACTTATTTCATAAGAATTAAAAATTTTTTTAGCTTTAAACATATTGTCAACGATTATATAGGGATATTATTTATCATTTCTTTAACTTTCAACGTAAACTAATTTCCAATAAAACTAAATGAACTTAAAGGTAAAGTGTTTGTTGGTAATAAGTTTTTTTTTGAAAAAACAAATTTTAAGTAAAAATATAATAATAAAAAATAATGATTTGTCTGGCAATTCAAATGATATTTGTTTTGTTATTTTATAAAAGTTTAACTTAAATATAAATAATAAACAGCAAAACACCTAATTCCTTTTTTATAAGGAAGTAAAAAGGTGTAAGTGATGTTTAAAATAAAAAAAAAAATAATAATTCCAAATAAAACTAAAGCTACGGGGAAAAAAATAAAGAAAATAAATTTAAAAATGAAAATCTATTATATAATTAAAAAAAAGATTTAAAATTTATAAAATAAAATATTTTAAATAGTAGATTTTAATGAAATGTTATTTAGTAACACATGAATAATGAAACAATAATAGAAAATGTTTTAGAAAAATAGAGAAAATGAACACAAATATCTAAATGAATTCAAATTAAAAAAATAAACAAATAATATATACAAATTTATAACAGTTTTTGAAAAAAAATTTAAAAAAAAAGTAAATTTATTAAAGAGTTTAAATTTAAGTTGAAATTATGGCGCGTAAAACGTTTTTTAAAAGAAAAGCAACAAAAATTCAGATCTTTCTAAAATCAAATCTTATTTTCGAAACGAACCATGTCATACTTGACCACATATGTTCAACTTAACACTATGTTTTTCAGTCGCAAGTTCTTTTTGTTAAGAAAACACGATCGGCTTAAAACGAACTACTACAACCGACCACAAATAGTAATAAATCTTTTTAAATTTTTAATTTATTTCAAGATTCAAAATCTTTAAAAGAATTTTGTATAACTTGCGTCTAAAGATAACAGATAATTTTGTATAACTTGAGTTGAAAGACAATTATAAAAACATATTCTTTCCGAAACGATTTTTGTCATACTCGACCAATCGTGTTCAAAATCCTTAAAAGAACTTCGAGAAAGGGGTTTAAATTCAAAATCGAAAACTGTTCATTTTTCATAAACTAAAGTTATAAAATGATCCTGTCCAGCAAAAATTGTATTAGTTCCGGAACTACTTGTAGAATGCATGATTATAGCATGTACTCGTTCTACTTTGGCGTTGAGAGCAAAAATATTTGTTCGAAATTGTCACCTTCGGAACTGGTTTCGAGTCGACACTCATTTTTGAAACGATACTGGAAGTAGTTCTTTTATCAGTGATTTTTGTACGAATTTGTCAACCTCGGAACTAGTTTCAAGGAAGCTTTAATTGCTTCATAACTAGTACGCATTCCATAGAACTAGTTTATTACGAATGTATAATTAGTGTCAAAGAACTAGTTCAGTAAAACTCTAGAAGTATTTTAGAACCATAAAAATCTGTTAAAGAACAGGTTCTACTAGAAGTAATGGCGATCTCATTAGTTCCAAGGTTGTTGTCTAAGAATATGTTGTAGAAGAGTTGACACTCATTTTTGAAGCGATTATGAAAGTAGTTCTTTAATCAATGATTTTTTATACGAATACTAGTTCTAAGGAAGCTTTAGTTGTTTCGTAGCTAGTGCGCATTCACTTAAACAATGTTTAAAAGAACTGGTTCCAGAAGTAATGGCAACATCATTAGTTCCAAGATTTTTGTTTAAGAATCTGAAGTGTTTCTATTTGTACTCGTTCTAGATGTTTTTAAAACAAGAGCTGAAAATTTTCGCTTCTTTTTAAAACATTCTAGAAGTAGTTCTTTAATCAATGATTTCTGTACGAATTTGTCAACCTCGGAAATTGTTCTTTAGTTGTTGTTTCAAAACTAGTACGCATTCCATTGAACTAGTGTAGCATCAATGTATAAGAACAAGTTCCATAAAACTCTTTAAAAGTATTTTAGAACCATAAAAATGTTTTGAAGAACAGGTTCTACATTGTATAAGAGTGGACATTCAATTTTGAAACGATTCTGGAAGTAGTTCATTAGTCAATGATTTTTGAATTTGTCAACCTCGAGACTAGTTAGTTGTTTCGTAACTAGTACGCATTCCCTTGAACAATGTTTAAAAGAACAGGTTCAAGAAGTAATGACGATATCATTAGTTCCAAGATTATTGTTTATGAATCTGAACTGGTTCCATTTGCACTCATTCTAGATGTTTTTAGAATAAGATGGGAAATTTGTCCTACGCGCACATTCCTTATGAAAAACTTTTTTGATTTTTAAAAAGATATAACGATTCTAGAAGTTGTTCTTTAATCAATGATTACTGTACGAATTTGTCAACCTCGGAAGTAGTTCTTTAGTTGTTGTTTTTGGAACTAGTTCGCATTCCATTGAACTAGAAGTATTTTAGAACCATAACAATGTTTGTTGAAAAACAGGTTCTAGAAGTAATGGCTACATCATTAGTTCCAAGGTTATTGTTTAAGGTTCTATTTGCACTCGTTCTAGAACTAAATGTTTTTAGAATAAGATGTAAAAATTTTCCTACGCACGTTCAAGTTTTTAATATGATGCTTTTCTTTTAACAGTAAAACGCCAGTATTGCTTTCAATTTTTTTTTAAGTTTTAACTAAAAATTAATGCAGAACTTACAGCTTCCAATAAAAGTAAAGCAAAATAGATTAGAAACTATAAAAATAAAGAAAATTTATATTATATTAATAATTACAAATCAAATTTTCCAAAAAACACTTCTTTAAATTAAACAAAAAAGAATAGTTAAGTTTTAAAGAAAAGTATTACGTATTAAAAACAAAAAAGGGGACAGGAAAATAGGAAATACAATAAAAGTTTTCTTTTTAAATAAAAATAAAGAAATTCATTTGTTAATATACTACATTTCTAAGTACTAAACGTTTAAATTAATTACCATTAAGCAAATTATTTATATATTTAATAATAATAATTATTCAAACTAAATTACAATATTTTTAAGAATATTTACTTGGTTTTTTCTCAATTAAACATATTTAAGTAAAATACCATACAAATTTAAGAGATTAAGTAAAAAATATTTATGTTTAAAAGTAATACAATGCAAAAAAGAAAGTGCTTAACTCTTCTTTTAAGTAGTTAGGAAATTAAAAGTAAGAGTTTTAGTTTTTTTTTTAAGTGTTCAAAATGATGCTGAAATGTTTAAAAATTATAATGTTTATAATAATGTAATTGGTATTTTGTGATTTCATTTAATTATTATTTAATATAAGTGGCAAAAACAAAATGTTTACTTTGTAAAAGGACAAAAATGATGAGTATCATGGGGGGGGGGGGGGGATTAAGGTATTGTTTTCAAAGTAAATGTAAATGGCAAGTTTTGGGGGAGTTTTTTGTTGTTTTTTAAAGAAATTTGTAAATAAAAAAGTTTTTTTAATAGTTTAAAGTTGATATGAAGACCTTTGAAATGATTCTTTTTACTTCGTTTTTTTCTTAAGAAAATCTTAATCTTTAAGCACAGGCGCGTGGCAAAATTGCCTTTTCCAGGCTTCTATCCTATATTAGATGATTAAGCATTTCCCTTAATTCAAAACATCTAAACTTAAAATTCACCATTTTTCTTAAAGTGAAAATGTTTAAAATTGTAGCAGAAATAAGAAAATTTTATATTGTGGGCGTGGCAGTAGGTGGAAATAAACCCTAATATAGTTGAATTGCTGCTCTATCATATGCCTACAATTCTTTGATGGTTATAAACTTTTAAAGAAAAGTGTTACTGAAAATTCACCTGGACGTGGCAGTGGGCGTAAAAAGTATGTCTATGAGATAGTTATTCAACTAAATAATAAAATGATTTTAGAACTTTTTTCAAAACTTCGTGCAAGAGCATAAAATTGTCTTTCTTTTGATGTATTCAAAAACTAACTAAGTGCTCTTATTATGAAGTTATTCATACTTTTATTACAAATCATTAAATTTAACCAAGTGGGCGTGGCAGTAGGCGGTAAAAACTTCTTCCATCATCCAGCTGAATTTCTAACCTATCATATGCCTCTAATTTCATGAAAATATCTTAAGTAGTTTCAAAGTTATAAGCTTTTAAAGAAAAGTGTTATTGGGAATCCACCTACTAGCAACTTCTGTTCACCTATTAGTTGACAAAAAAAAAGTCGACAGCGAAAAGCTACTTCTATTATCTAGCTGAATTTCTAACCTATCATATGCCTCTAATTTCATGTGAATATCTTAAGTAGTTTAAAAGTTATAAGCTTTTAAAGAAAAGTGTTTTTGGGAATCTACCTACTAGCAACTTCTGTTCACCTATTAGTTGACAAAAAAAAGTCGACAGCATTTTTGCCATTTTTGTGGCTAAAAACAATTTTTAGTTTTTTGTGAATATCTCGGCTATTTGTTAAGCAATTTTATCGAAATTTGGCATGTGTGCAGCGAATAAAATTTACTATCTGATACAAACATTTGAAAACTGCCACGCCCCCTTGTAAAGAAGTTAAACGCCCCTAAATACAAACTTAGAGAATTTACTTAAATGGGCGTGTCTGTGGGCGTGAAATGTATAACCATGAAATAGCTAAGATTCCTATCTATCATTAGACACCAGTTTTATTTCAATATCTCTGTTAGTTTTAAAGTTATTGAAAATATTGTTAAAATGATTTTTGATTACTTTTGTCAATTTGGTGGTTTAAAACGAATTTTGGTTTTCACTGAATATTTCCGTCAAATCAAAAGCAATCGCTCTGGAATTTGGCATAAAGCTAGAGCATAAAATTGTCTTTCTATTTATGAAAACAAAAACCAACCAAGTCCTCTTATTATGGAGTTATTCGCACTTAAAATCCTTTAATTTAACCAAGTAGGCGTGGCAGTAGGCGGTAAAAACTACTTCTATCATCTAGCTGAATTTCTAACCTATCATATGCCTCCAATTTCATGTGAATATCTTAAGTAGTTTAAAAGTTATAAGCTTTTAAAGAAAAGTGTTTTTGGCAACTTCTGTTCACCTATTAGTTGACAAAAAAGTCGACAGCATTTTTTGCCATTTTTGTGGCTAAAAACAATTTTTAGTTTTTTGTGAATATCTCGGGCATTTGTTAAGCAATTTTATCGAAATTTGGCATGCATGTAGAGAAAAAAATTTGCTGTCTAATGAAAACATTTAAAAACTGCCACGCCCCTTTTAATGATGTTAAACGCCCCCTAAACACAAACTTAGAGAATTCACTTAAATGGGCGTGTCTGTGGGCGTGAAATGTATAACCATGAAATAGCTAAGATTCCTATCTATCATTAGACACCAGTTTTATTTCAATATCTCTGTTAGTTTTAAAGTTATTGAAAATATTGTTAAAATGATTTTTGATCACTTTTGTCATTTTGGTGGTTAAAAATGAATTTTGGTTTTCACTGAATATTTCCGTCAAATCAAAAGCAATCGCTCTGGAATTTTGCATAATGCTAGAGCGTAAAATTGTCTTTCCATTGATGAAAACAAAAACCAAACACGTCCTCTTATTATGGAGTTATTCGCACTTTTATTAAAAATCCTTTAATTTAACCAAGTAGGCGTGGCAGTAGGCGGTAAAAACTACTTCTATCATCTAGCTGAATTTCTAACCTATCATATGCCTCCAATTTCATGTGAATATCTTAAGTAGTTTAAAAGTTATAAGCTTTTAAAGAAAAGTGTTATTGGGAATCCACCTACTAGCAACTTCTGTTCACCTATTAGTTGACAAAAAAAAGTCGACAGAATTTTTTGCCATTTTTGTGGCTAACAACAATTTTTAGTTTTTTGTGAATATCTCGGGTAAATGTTAAGCAATTTCTTTGAAATTTGACATGCGTGTAGAGAATAAAATTTGCTATCTAATGCAAACATTTAAAAACTGCCACGCCCCCTTTTTTAATTAGTTATACGCCCCTTCATACAAATTTAGAAAATTGCGGTGAATGAGTGTGTCATTGGGCGAAAAATTTATAACCATGACAGAGTCTATATTCCCATCTAACACTAGACAACAGTTGTATTTCAATATCTATTCCTTTTAAAAACTTTAAAAAGGTCTCCATAACAACTTTTAATTACCATTTAAAAATTGAAAAATTTAAAAGAAAAAATTTAAAAAAATAAAATTAAAGAACGTAAAGTAGAAAACTATAAGCATTTAATATGCTAGAAATTAGTTATTTTCGAAAAGTTTTAAAAAGTTGTTTTTTTTTTAATTTTAATTCTTTTTGTAAATTTTTTATTCTTTTTAGATGTTAAGAATTAAAATTTATTAATTAATTTTATGTTGTTGGTTGTTGTTAGGGAGCAAAATTTCTTTTTCAAATTAAACGCAATCACAATCGGTGGTTTTAGAAGATTTTTTTTTTTTTTTGTTTTTTTTTTTTTAATTTTTGTTGTTTTTTTCAATATTAATAAATAATTTTTTTATTTATTTTTTATATTTAATAATATTTTTAATATTAATTAAAAATTCATGTTGTTTTATTAAAGAATAATTTTTTGTTGTTTTTTTTGTGATTTTTTTATTATTTTTCAGTTTTCTGGGGTTTTTTAATTCAATTTTAATTGTTTAGACTTAAATAAAAATAATTGAATTCAGGATTTTGTTGTTTTAAGGGGAAATTGTTTTCTTACTTATTAAAAATGTGTAGGTGTGTGTGTGTGTAAATATCTATATTTAGCTTAATATTTTGAAAATAAAATATTAGTTTTTTTCTTTGTTTCATTTTAAATTTATAAATTATACTCTTTTAAGTTTTTTTCTTTTGTTTGAAATCATTGTCTTTTTTCGTTTGTTTTGCTTTTTTCGATTTTTTTTCCTTTAATACATAACAATTCGAGTTTGTTTGTTTTCTTTTCTTTTTTTTAAGGTAATAGTGTTTTTTAAATGATTTTTTATGCTTAATTTTGTTTTAGTTTTTTTCTTTGTTCTGCTTAAACTAAACGGCTTAAGCATGTATAGACGACTTAACAACTAAATGAAACTTAATTTATTAATAATAATAATGTATAAGGGATTTGTTGCTTTAAAGGTTTAAGGGAGTTTTTTGTTTTGTTTTTATATAATTTACAACATTTTTTGTTTTTTTGTAATTAAAATTAAATAAGTAAATAATAAGTTTAAAAAAAGTTTATATGTGAAAAAGAGAAATAAAGAAAAATGATATAGAATTCTAATAAACATTCAACAGAGTTTTTTTTTGTTTTAGCAAAATACCTTAATAAAAAGCCACTTTTACACAAAATGTAAATGTTTAAATAAATGAAGCAACACAACAAACTTTACCTTTGTTGTCTTTTAAACGTTGTTTCTTTTAAGGCTTTCTGGATTTGGGTTTTTTTGTAATTTTCTTTTAGATAAGAGTATTGTTGTTTAATTTTTTTCATTAAGGAAGATTTTTTTGTAGATTTCAGTATTTAAACATACATTCCCATGCCATACACTGAACTCCAGTCGACTCCTTGAAAACTTGACATATCCACATTAGCTAAGGCATAACTTTGATATGGATTTGTGGCGGCATTTAAGGGATTCGATGCTACTAAAGCTGCTTGTTGCGCAGCAGCGGCAGCTAAAGGATTTGTTACAGCCGTAGCTGCATGAGCACCATTAGGCTGTGTTGTACCAGCTGCTGCTAATGCTGCAGCATTGTGTGCTTGTGTTGCTGCCGCTGCTACTGCAGAATTTTGTGCAGCTGTATGTTGTTGTGCCGCTGCTACGGCATTTTGTTGCTGTTGATGGTGATGATGATGAGCATGAGCTGAGGCAACTTGTTGTTGCTGCTGTTGTTGGGCTTGAGCAAAAGCAGTGGCGGCTGCTGCTGTGGCGGGTATGGGGTAGGGAGTATAACTGTAAGAAATTGAAAAGAATTTTAAGTAAATGTTTCTTATTTTTTTTTGTAAATACAAGTTAGTCTAGGGAAATTGTCGCCAATTAGAAATTTCTTAAGCAAATTTGACACAAATTATAAATTGTCCATAAAAATTTAACGCTTTCTTAACATTTTCTATAAAATTTTTCGCAAATTCAAAATTTTCTATAAAAATATGTCGCTATCTATAATTTTGCTAGTAAATTAAACGTTTTCTGTATTAATTTGTCACTATTTCAAAATTTGTTTTACAACATTGTCGCTTTTGTATAAAAATTTGTCGCTAGCTCAATATTTTCTATAAAAATTTGTTTTTAACTCAATAGTTTTAATTTGTTTAAGATAGCAAGTTGCTCATTCCTAATTTTCTTGAAAAAAAATCTGTCGCTATCTGTCGCTAACTCAAAATTTTATCTAAAAATTTATTGATTACTCAATATTTTCTATAGAAATTTATCTTTAACTGAATATTTTCTATACAATTTGGTCGCTGTCCCATAAAAAATCTAAGAAAATTGTCGCTTGCCTCAAATTTATTAAGAAAATATGTCGCCTAAACAAAATTTTCTTTAAAAATTTGTCGTTTTCTATAAAAATGTGTAGTTTTAACTCAAAAATTTTAATAAAAACTGTTTAAATAAAAATCTTACATTTTTCTTTAAAAATTTATCTTTTTCTATAAAAATGTGTTGTTTGAACACAAAAATGTGAATAAAAAATTCTTCTAAATAAAACTCTTACATTTTCCTTTAAAGGAAAAGTCCAGTTTTTTTTTGGTATAAATAAAATATAAACACTTACCGAACACTATGTAATGCTGCTTGAGGATATGTAGTTAATAATTTACCAAAACCACTTGGATTAGCGGCTATAGCAGAGGCTGCAGCATTTTGTACTTGGAAAGGATTTTGTGAAATCAAGGCAGCCTGTTGAGCAGCAGCAGCAGCCTGTTGTGTGGTGGCATGAAACTGTAATTGACCCTGATGATTTTGAAGCATAGCCAAAGGATTCATGGCGGTAAGACCGGCAGCAGTACGTGTACCCAATAATTGGCCAGGAGCAGCACCTAATAACTGGCCAGGCGCTAAAGTGCCCAACATAATACGTTTCTGTAGAAGTTGAGCAGCAGGTGTGACAGCCTCTTTGGGTTGAGCCTTTTTGCATTCGACCTTTTTGTTTTTAATAGTATGGAAATGTATTTCACAAACACGATCTACAACATCTTCATTTTCGAATGTAACAAAACCAAAACCACGATGACGTTTAGTCTGTTGATCCATTAACATGACAGTTTCACCTACAGTGCCAAATTGATTGAAATAGGCTTTAACCTCTTCGGCTGAAGTGTCTTGAGCTACACCACCCACGAAGATTTTCTTAGTTTTACTGGAATTACGAGGTCTATTCTTGGGTGTGGCATGTTTGGGATCAATTTTCTTGCCATCCAAAGTATGTATGGGTACTTGTAAGACTTTTTCCACACTGCAGGGCTCTTTGAAGGTAATAAAACCAAAACCACGACTACGCTGTTTAGGGGAAATTAACGTTTTCAAGGGAAAGGAAAAAAAATTAAGGGAAAGAAAAGATAAAAATTATTAGTTTTGTGTGTTAAAGAGTTTTAGAACAAATAACTAAGACAAATTATGTTTAGAATTTGTATTATTTTTATACAGACTAACTAAAATTTATGCTTGATATTATTTTAATAATAATAATAATAAATATTATATAATATAAAAATAATAAAATTTACCATTTGCAAATTGAACAAATTTTGTTTAAACTAAGTTTCTCAACAAAATACTTCCTAAAGTTAATAAAATTTTTAGAATAAATATTTATAGTTTTATTTTTTATGGTTTTATAGTAAGTAAAAAAGAGTACATTAATATAAACCCAATTGGTAACTAGGACCAAAGAACAATTTCGTATTTAAAACAACTAAAAAAAAACATTTTAATAAAGTCAAATATTAAAACAAAAATATAATTTATTATAAAACAAAAAAAGAAAAATAGTTTTCAGTTTGTAGTAATTGTGGTTTTGTAGTAATACAAAGCTACCAAGCTTTTAAGGTTTTTAAAATTAGTTACCATTAACATAAAGTAAAACATAGTTTTTTATACTCTTAATAAAAACAGGACCTAAAATTCATTACAATTATTTTGGCAAGAAAGTAGTTTTTAACTAAATTGTGTTTTTTTCTGATTTGTTTTTTGTTGTCGTTCAAAACTACTTGTAAAGAGAAAATGTTTGTTATACATGTTAAAAGTTTGTTTTTTTTATTAAGTATTTAAACTACAAAATATATGTACTAAACAAAAGCAGTGTAAGTTAATTTTAAAATACTTAAATGCTCAACTTGATATTATTTACACACACACAACCAAAATTTCACATATGTTTCTCAAGAAACTCTTAATTTTTGTCACTTCATCAGGCATGGAAAATTGATATTTTAAAATAGTACTATCCAATAATAAAAGTAGTACTTTATAGATTAGACAAATACACTAGACCTTGGACTAGACTAGAGTATAGGTTAGATAAAAGGTTAGACTACACTATAGCCTAGACTATCGACAAGACTACCAACTAGACTGTAGGCTAGACTATAGACTAGACCATAGAATTAGACTATTGACTACTGACTAGACTATAGACTAGTCTAAAGACTAAACTTTATACTAGACTATACATTAGATTATAGACTGGACTATAGACTAGATTATAGACTAGACTATAGACTAGAATAAAGACTAGACTATTGACTAGACTATAATCTAGACTATAGACTAGACTATAGACTAGACTATAGACTAGACTATAGACTAGACTATAGACTAGACTATAGACTAGACTATAGACTAGACTATAGACTAGACTATAGACTAGACTATAGACTAGACTATAGACTAGACTATAGACTAGACTATAGACTAGACTATAGACTAGACTATAGACTAGACTATAGACTAGACTATAGACTAGACTATAGAGTAGACTATAGACTAGTCAGTAGACTAGACTTTGGACTAGACAATAGACTAAAAATATTAACAAAAAGATAAAGCAGTATTTTTCCGATATCAAAAAGTATGAAAGTATATAATTTTCCATGCCTGTACAACAACAACAACTTGTTTGTCTGAAGGTGTTGATGTTGTAAATGTTTGTTGGTTTTCTTTTAAGGAATTATAATAAATAACAAGAGGAATGTGTTAGATGTTTCCTAATAAAAGTCTTTTAAGATACTATTACACTTTTATTAAAATAGTGTTTGTTGTTTTCAGTAAAGTTTTCAAAAGCTTTTTTTTTTTTGTTTAAACAAAACATAAAAACAAAATCTAAAAATATAATTAAAAACATAAAAAAAAATTGTAAATACTATTAATTATTTTGTCAACTAGTTTGCTAATGAAACATAAACAAAATTAATATATATAGTATAATAATGATTAATAATTTGTTTTATTAAGAAAAAACAATTCAAATACAAAAGAAAAAAATGTAATAAAAGAAATAAATAATAAACTGTTTTTCTTACACTAGAATATAGTAAATATATATAAAAAAAAACAATAAATTTCCATTTAACAGCTGTTTTAAAACAAAAACCTAAGACTTGCTTATATGACTGAAGAAATGTCAATCAGACAAAATAATTGCTTATTGACAATTCAGTTTAGTTTTTGCAGTAGACATCAGGTTAATTTGTAGCAAATCTCTGCAGTTTCATGAAATTTTGCTAATAGTTAAAAATCATTATTAAAAGTTAAGTTGTTTTTTTCATATTTTATATACTTTTTTCAAATATTACACACAATTTAATAGAACTAAATTTAAAATATTGTTTTTCTTTTTCTGTTTTTAAGGAACGCAACTAGTAGATTATATAATAGTTATTTTGTTTTTCTTTAATATTTAATTACAATTGTATTTTTATGTAAATTTTTATATTCAACTTAAATTCTATTATATTACAACTGAAATCTAAAATTTCTTTAATGTAGATTTATTTAGTTAGCTTATGTTTTTATGCAAAATATGTATGAAACACTAAGTATTAATTAATTACAATTAGTTGTTCTTTAAATACTGTTACAATTTTAAGTTTAAAATTAGTTAATACATGGGACTTGTAACTAAGAAGTTATTTTTTTGTCACTGGTGCTAACTTTTCTATAAAAATTTGTCTTAATCTGTAGCCAGTAAGAAAATTTTCATTAAAACTTGTCGGTATTTATTGGCCCAGCATAAAATTTTCTAAAAAAAATCTTAACGTAAGATCAAAATTTAAATAAATATTAAAAGAAATCTCAAAGTATACAGTTTATGTTGGTCGCAAGTTCCAAATTTTCTTTTAAAATTTGTCGCTATATAAACATTTTCCATAAAAACGTAGCGTCGGCTAAAAATTTACGTTTAAATTTGTGGATAGCTTAAAGTATTTGTAATTAGATCATAATTTTCTATAATAATTTGTCGCCAGCTCAAAATTTTCTATACAAACTTAACGCCAGTTTTGTCGCTTTATCATAAAAATGTCGCTCATAATTTTCTATAAAAACCTAACGCTAGCACAACATTTTTTACAAAAAGTAAACGCCTACTCAAAATTTATATAACAAATTGTCGCTAGCTCTAAATTTTCTATTAAAAATTGTCGCTACATAACGCCGACTAAAAATTTACGTAAATTTGTCGATAGTTTAAAGTATTTGTAATCAGATCATAATTTTCTATAATAATTTGTCGGCAGCTCAAAATTTTCTGTCGCACTATCAAAATTGTGTATAAAATTTGTCGCTAGCTCAAATTTTTTTTATAAAAACTCAACGTCAGCATTAAACATACTTTGTAGTTATGACAAATTACGTCGCCAGCTCAAAATTTTTGTATACAATTTGTCGCTAGTTCATAAATTCCTACAATAATATGTCGCTGAATCGAAAATTTTCTATAAATTTGTCGCTTGTGCTAAATTTACGGAAAAAAAATTTTGCTATCTTAAAATTTTTTTTATAAAAATTGTCGCCAGCATATCCCCCGTGGGCATGTTACCTTGGCGATACCTCCGCCATCGTGTTATTGCAATCCCGGGTTATAAAGAGATGGCCAATACCTCCAGTCTGGCCGGGCCAGTTGCCCGCAGGACTATGTCCCGGCTGGTCAGTTGGTTGAGATTCCTTCGGGATCCACCTAGTGGCTGTGGTTTAAAACCAAATTCGCGGTGAGAGTAAGTCGCGGTTAAAAGACTGATGCATGATAATAGTCAATATTTCGGGATAAGTTCGATGCTGTTGCCGAAAACAACATATACCCCACAGAGGAGTGGCTGGGGGACTAAGCATTGGAAATGAGTTGGTATTAATTGTATATGGTACGGGATGAATGTAAGGTACGGCGGGCCTCAACCTCCCGTCTACCTATAATAAATGTGTCGTATGCTTTTCTCTTATAAATGTGTCGTATGAATGATGAACATATATGGACATTCATCCAGATATGTTCAGAGTATACACTTTTAATATCAGAATTACCACAGTGTGTCCCTGTGAGTAAGAACAGTGTCCACGGCTTATTGATGTATCGTACTTCGGTCCACCGGTTTTGTCTCTAGGTGCTGTGGTACAATGGTCAGAGACTAGATAGCTCGAGTACTCCAGCAAAGTACTTGTGCAAAATTCTACATCACGGTCAACGAGGATGATAAGGAGTTGGACAGTACATGGGAGGACGGTGACGTTACCCTTACTGATCTCCATGTCAGAATTGTTGAGCATGAAGGTTAGGTACTGACCGACTTAGACGTGGAGGGTATTCTGGAGGTGTCAAGTGACTCCTTAGGTGAAACTAGTGCCATACAGAAGCTGGGGAATTTACATTTTAAATATTGTATTTAAAAATATGTCGCTAACTTTAAAATTTGTTATGAAAATTTATTTCTCTTCTTTTTTAAAGTCCCATGTATTATTGTCTTCTTATATTTCTTAAATATTACAAATATTATTTTTATTAAATTACATCTAAATAGTCTAAAATAAGTATATACCTGTAAACTACCATAAATATTATTGTTATTAAACTAAAATATATATATTTTCATTACTTTAATACTGTAAAGAGAGATACGGAGCCTAAGAGAAATATACTCCCAAGTATATTAGACAATTTAATTTATTTACAATATTAAAATATATATAACGAGTTGTTTTTCTTTTAAAGGGAAAAGGACGGCTCTACAAATTAAAGTAAAAATTTTTTACCCAATTATACAGGGAAAATAATATAATAACGTTTTTAAAACAAAAGTAATTTGGGAATACAAAAATAACATTTTAAAAAAACATGGGTATAAAGAAATTCAATTATTTACTAGTATGTAAAAACTTACAACTAAGTAACAAAACATGATCAATTCACAATAGGTTTTTAGTTGATTTGTATTTTTTTGTTAAATGCCGATTGTGAATTGCACAAAAATGTAAATGTTCATTTTTAGTATTATTTATTTCAAACTAAATGTTACTCTTCTTATTCACTCAAAGATGTAGGGACTTATTCATAAACTTTTATCAAAGTTTTATAAATCAAATTTTCATACAAAATTTGTTCCATAAACATTTGATTAATGTTTATGAATAAGGCAACTATACTATAGTTTTATGAAGTTTTAATAAATCTAAAAGGCTTTAAAGCTTATTTATATTTATACCAAAATTTTTGTCTTAAATTTCATTAAATTTAGTAAATTGTCTAGGAATTTGTTTGAATATTTTGAAAAAAATTGTAAATATTATTCCTAAAATACTAAAAACAACAAAATCTATATACAAAAATCATAAATAAAATGTTAAGTTTTAAGTTGGTGAGTGTTATTGTGAAAATCTAACGAAATTTTAAGTTACTTTCCCGAGAATATCCTTATTTATTTATTACCTGGAAATTTTATCTAATAGGGAGTAGTAAATTTGTCTATTCTAACTAAAATTTTACCAAGAATATTTCAATATTAAACTAAGACAATTCTAATATTGTATTATATATTAATTTATACTTGTATTTAGTTAATGACAAGTTTTAATAATATACATATGTATGTATCGTATGTAGCCTTTAAAAAATATTGATAACAAATTAAACAAATATGTTGAGAAAAAGAGATAGAAAAGATTGTCTTTTAAATTAAAATTAAAATTAAATATTAGTTTAGATTTTGAAAAATACATTTTGTCCTGAATAAAAACGAGGCAGAGTTGAGCAGCATCTAAAGAAATCTGAAGGGGAAAGGTCTGGACTATAAGGCCGCATAATGAGTAGAATTCTAGTCTATTATCTAGGGTATAGTCTTGTCTATAGTCTAGTCTACAGTGTAGTCTATAGTCTAGTCTATAGTTTAGTCTATAGTTTAGTCTATAGTTTAGTCTGTAGTTTAGTCTATAGTCCAGTCTATAGTCTAGTCTATAGTCCAGTCTATAGTCTAGTCTATAGTCCAGTCTATAGTCTAGTCTATAGTCTAGTCTATAGTCTAGTCTATAGTCTAGTCTATAGTCTAGTCTATAGTCTAGTCTATAGTCTAGTCTATAGTCTAGTCTATAGTCTAGTCTATAGTCTAGTCTATAGTCTAGTCTATAGTCTAGTCTATAGTCTAGTCTATAGTCTAGTCTATAGTCTAGTCTATAGTCTAGTCTATAGTCTAGTCTATAGTCTAGTCTATAGTCTATAGTCTAGTCAATAGTCTAGTCTATAGTCTAGTCTATAGTCTAGTCAATAGTCTAGTCTATAGTCTAGTCTATAGTCTAGTCTATAGTCTAGTCTATAGTCTAGTCTATAGTCGAGTCTATAGTCAAGTCTATAGTCTAGTCTATAGTCAAGTCTATAGTCAAGTCTATAGTTTAGTCTATAGTCTAGTCTATAGTCTAGTCTATAGTCTAGTCTATAGTCTAGTCTATAGTCTAGTCTATAGTCTAGTCTATAATCTAGTCTATAATCTAGTCTATAGTCTAGTCTATAGTCTAGTCTATAGTCTAGTCTATAGTCTAGTCTATAATCTAGTCTATAATCTAGTCTATAATCTAGTCTATAGTCTAGTCTATAGTCTAGTCTATAGTCTAGTCTATAGTCTAGTCTATAACTAGTCTATAGTCTAGTCTATAGTCTAGTCTATAGTCTAGTCTATAGTCTAGTCTATAGTCTAGTCTATAGTCTAGTCTATAGTCTAGTCTATAGTCTAGTCTATAGTCTAGTCTATAGTCTAGTCTATAGTCTAGTCTATAGTCTAGTCTATAGTCTAGTCTATAGTCTAGTCTATAGTCTAGTCTATAGTCTAGTCTATAGTCTAGTCTATAGTCTAGTCTATAGTCTAGTCTATAGTCTAGTCTATAGTCTAGTCTATAGTCTAGTCTATAGTCTAGTCTATAGTCTAGTCTATAGTCTAGTCTATAGTCTAGTCTATAGTCTAGTCTATAGTCTAGTCTATAGTCTAGTCTATAGTCTAGTCTATAGTCTAGTCTATAGTCTAGTCTATAGTCTAGTCTATAGTCTAGTCTATAGTCTAGTCTATAGTCTAGTCTATAGTCTAGTCTATAGTCTAGTCTATAGTCTAGTCTATAGTCTAGTCTATAGTCTAGTCTATAGTCTAGTCTATAGTCTAGTCTATAGTCTAGTCTATAGTCTAGTCTATAATCTAGTCTATAGTCTAGTCTATAGTCTAGTCTAGTCTATAGTCTAGTCTAGTCTAGTCTATAGTCTAGTCTAGTCTAGTCTAGTCTAGTCTATAGTCTATAGTCTAGTCTAGTCTATAGTCTAGTCTAGTCTATAGTCTAGTCTATAGTCTAGTCTATAGTCTAGTCTAAAGTCTAGTCTATAGTCTAGTCTATAGTCTAGTCTATAGTCTAGTTTTCAATCTAATTTATGGTCTAGTCTATAGTCTAGTCTATAGTCTAGCCATAGTCTAGTTTTCAATCTAATTTATGGTCAAGTCTATAGTCTAGTTTATAGTATAGTCTAGTTTATAGTCTAGTCAATAATCTTGTCTATAGTCTAGTCTATTGTTCAGTCTACAGTATTGAATACAATCGAGTCTATAGTATATTCTGTAGTCTAATCCATAGTCTGGTCTATAGTCTATGTCGAAGTCTAGTCTATAACCTATAGCACACAAACATATGTAAACAACTTGTGCTAAGCTCTTAATAAAACTACATTTGCACTCTAAATATGACAAATTAACTACATTTTAACTTAAAACACATTAAAATCTCTTTAACTCAACATATTTTGTTAATATAAAAACATAAATTTTACAAATTTTTTCCTTTATAATAATTAATAATTTACAAAAATATTGTTATTTATAAATGGCTTGTACCTAAACGATGATAATAATATAGTAATAAAATGTACTTTATTTGAGTTTTAGTAATTAAATTTACGAGAAAAGCTAAGAAAAATATACATATGTAAAATATTTCTTATATCTATATAGAGAGAGAATGGTTACTTGGAACAATCAACGAAGGAACGAACGTATGGCCAAACATTATATTAAAAAATAGTTAAATACTTGATGGTATAATTTGTTTTAAATATTATTACTTTAGTTACTTATTTGTATACGAAACAAAAAGGACAAGAGAAGTTATAATATATTATTGAGATAGTAGTAATATTAAATTATTACATAGTACATACATATTTATACGTTATACATAAGTAGATAAGGAAATTAAACTATTTAGTTAAAAAAAAAAACAAGGTAAAAACAAAAATGTAGAAAAAAGAGTGTGTAGTACCTATAGTAACGTTTAATGAACGTTGTTAATAACGTTAAAATAATGAAGCAAAAATTATAGTGGCTGGCAGGATACGTTATAACAATAGTCCTCTTTTTTTCGCAGCAGTCAGCTTTTGAATTTCTCTAGTGCTAAAATTTGCGGCAATTTTTTTTGTTTATTTACTTCATAAAAGTTTGCAGGCTGCTTGCATAATTTGTTTTCGTTTTAGCAAAAACATACAACATACATACATGTGTATGTAGATGTTTTAAGTCCTGTTGCGTATTTGTAGTTGATCATCACTTATTCTTTGTTGTTGTTATTGTAGTAAAATTAACAAACAATAATTCAAGAATTTATAGTAAAACAGAAAACAAATTGTATACAAAATGAAATGCAGCTGCCATAGTCTGCACATATCAGCAAATAGCGTGCCATAGTTTGTATGAATAAAGTAAAATTCTTTAGGTTTATGTGCCTGTGTGACGACTTTTGTTTATTTGTTCATCTATTATCCTTTCTTATCCAGGTAGAGCAGTCGTTGTTGTAGTAGTTGTTTGTGTAGAAAATAAAACTGTTAGAATTTGGTAGAGGAGCCTTTTATTTTTATTTGTATTTTTGCCATTTGGTTTGATTATTGTTTTTATTTTTCGGATATATGATTACAAATATATATTTTTTCATTTGTTTTAGTTTTATTATACATACTTAATCTTACAGAAAATAGTTTTTTAGAATTAGTTATATTTCTTAAAAAAACTAGTTGCGCTACTTTTAGTTTTAGGTTTTCTTGTAAATTTTATTTTGTAAAAGGTTTTAGTTCTTTATAGTTATAAGACTTAAAATATTTAAAGACTTAAGAGAAGGAAAAAACCTAATATGTTAGAATTTATAAGTTTTGAAGGCTTTTTAAGTGAATGTATTCAAATTTGGGAGGAAATATTGTTAAAACGAAATTTTGCTGAAATTTTGAAAATACTTTATAATACTTATTAGACTAGAATAGATTAGGCAGTAAGGGAGATCATTGAGCATATAGCAGTTAATATACAAGTCAACACAATTGTCAATAAACTAGTCTAAATAATAGTTCAAAGACTGCTCCATAGAACTGTCTATTGGCTGTCCATAAACTGGTTATTAGGCTAGAACATAGACAAGTCATCAGACTAGTTAATAGACCAATAAAAAGACTAGTCGAAAGGCCAGTTAATAGACTAGCTAGTCAAAAGTCTCTATGAACTTGTCAATAAGCTAGTCCATAGATTAGTCTATTGACTAGTCAACAGACTATACGATAGACTATTCAATAAACTTATCAATAGACTAGTAGATAGTAAATAGACTATTCCATAGATCAGCCAATAGACTAGTCCATATATATTAGTCAATAGACTGGTCAATAAACCAGTCTATATACCAGTTAATAGACTATTCTGCAGACTAGTCAAAACACTAATCAATAGACTTGTTAGAAAACTAGACAATATACTTGTCAATAGATTAGACAATAGACTTGTCAATAGCCTAGACTACACCTTTGTTATAAGTTAATAGATTCTAGTGACGAGACAATTACTGTTACATTGACATTGACCAGCCACTAGTTCATAGTCCAGTCCGCAGACTATTTGATAGACCTATCAATACACCAATCGATAGCCCAGTCAATAGAGCTGCCCATAAGACTCTATGATGGACTAATTAATAAATTTGTGGATAGACTATGAGATAGTCAATAGACTAGTCTATAGATCAGTCAATAGATTTGTCAATAGAAAAGCGTATAGACTTTTCAAAAGACTCTGTCAAAGATTAATCTATAAACTTATCGATAGACTAGAAGATAGTCAATGGACTATGGATCAGACAATACATTAATTAGTCTGTAGATCAGTCAATAGACTAGTCGATAAACCAGCCAATAGAAGAGTTTATAGACTATTCCACAGACAAATCAAAACACTAATCAATAGATTGTTGTTGTAGCAGCGACACGTGTAAAGTCGGTGTAGCTGGGTTACAAACCTTGTTCGTTGAACTCCGAGTCGTTCCGGTGCGAAGAACCGATTGTCGTTGGAACGACTAGACTTGTTGTTGTTTTGGTAGCAGCGACACGTGTAAAGTCGTTGTGGCTGACTTGACAACGCTTTTGTTCCTTGAACTCCGAGTCGTTTCGGTACGAAGAACCGATTGTCATGGGACAGACAGACTACATATACAACTCAAGAGACTAATCTATAGACCAATAGACTAGTTAATAGACCTTTCAATAAACAAATCAATATACCATTCACAGACATGAACATAAGACTTATGCATAGACTAGTCTGCAAACAAAAGCATTGACTAGTCCATAGTCTATTCATTAAACTAGTTCATAGACTTTTAAAAAACTTCCTTTTCCTGTGCAACCAATCAAAAATATTTCCTCCCTTCAATGAATTTATTCTTTTAAAAATATTGCCTTTTGATAAACGTTACAATACCTATTATAATAACAAAACTTCTTTATAAGAAACCCTTATTTCTTAAGAAGAAACAAAAATAATATAAATCAAAAAACAAAAATATTTAAAAATCCGTTAGAAAACTTTAGAAATCATACTTAAAAAATAGCTTAAGCAAAACAACAAAAGAAAACAATCCTGTTATAAAAAGCAAAAAAAGAAGACATACGTATCCCTTTTCATACAATACAAACTCTTCTTTAACAGACTTGAAAGTAAAGATCCCGTTCTTTGTTTTATATATTTTTTTTTTCTTCTTCCTTTAATGGGTCATATAGTAGTACAAAGTAATACATCCCATCAAGTAATAAAACAAATTTAAACAACAATGATCATTCGCTCTCTTTACCTTTTGTCAAGTTCTTTTTTTTTTTTGAAATTTAACAAAACGGGAACCAAATAAAAATTTAAATGTCATGAGCCTGGTGTGTTTTACCTTTTTACTATAATAAAACAAGTAATGAGTAGAGCATACTCAAAAGGTACAGAAATGTGAACAGATGTGTTTTTTTCCTGTTACTCTATATGTGTAACACACACACACAACAACAACAGAAATTTAAAATTTTTTTCTCGCCCTACTAAAAGTACATATGAATGTTGTATATGTAGATATAAATTATTTAGCAGGATATTTCAATTCAAAAGCGTATGAAATTTATTGAAATTATTAAACAGCTGCTGTTTGCTTGCTGCTGTTTGTTTCGCTTGTTAAAAACATCAAAAAATTCTATTCGTTTCTTTTGCTCACTTTTCAATTTAATGTTTTATATGAACATTTTGGTGGTAATATTATTGGTATTTATGCTTTTAAAAGAAGAAACAAGTATGTATGTAAGTATGTTTTCTTAGGTAAGTTAGTTGTAACAATTGGTTTCTTTTAAAACAAGAAAACAGTTGGAGTTTTTAGTTGTAATATTAGCTCGTGCTTAATAGCGCGTTTAAATAATAAATACAATGTTATAAAACAGCAGTTTTTAAGGGTGTAAGTCACCTGTTGTGGAATAAGGTTTTCTGTTTTTTTAAAAAGTCAAATGAAACGAAATAAAGGGGTTTAATTATGTATGCATGTAAAACTTATGTTGTATAACGAAAAAAGAAGCGAATTTCCTCGTAGGAGAGGAATTTAAATCAACATCTTAAGAAATCTATGAAGAAACTGCGGCAAGTGATTAAGCTAAATATTGCAAAAGAGAAGAGAAATTGCTGTTCTAAAAACGTTTTCTTCTATTTTAGTTATTATTAGTCCAAAAAAAAACTTTCTATTTACAGTTTGAATAATCTAACATAAAGTCAAAGTATTATTATCACATTCAGCGTTTATCAAGGGCGATATACTCTGCTTCAATTGTAAATAATTTGCCAGCTAAAACCGAACTTTAACCGAACTAGAACTGAAGTCGAACTGAACTACAGCTGATCATTAACTGAACTAAAACTAAACTAGAACTGAACAAGAACTAAGCTAGAACTAGAACTGAACTAGATCTGAACTAGAACTGAACTAGATCTGAACTAGAACTGAAATAGAACTGAAATAGAACTGAACTAGAACTGAACTAGAACGGAACTAGAACTGAACTAAAACTGAACTAGAACTGAACTAGAACTGAACTAGAACTGAACTAGAACTGAACTAGAACTGAACTAGAACTGAACTAGAACTGAACTAGAACTGAACTAGAACTGAACTAGAACTGAACTAGAACTGAACTAGAACTGAACTAGAACTGAACTAGAACTGAACTAGAACTGAATTAGAACTGAACTAGAACTGAACTGGAACTGAACTAAAACTGAACTAGAACTTAACTAGAACTGAACTAGAACTTAACTAGATCTGAACTAGAACTGAACTAGAACTAAACTAGAACTGAACTAAAACTAACCTAGAACTGAACTAGAACTATAATAGAACTGAGTAGTACTAACCTAGAACTATAATAGAACTGAGTAGGACTGAACTAGAACAGGACTAGAACTTTATTAGGATTTAACTGAACTAGAATAGAAGTGAATCTGAAAAGACAAATTTTGTTATTTTAAGTTGTCAAATAAAAATAAGATGAAGTTGTTAAGAGAACTTCAGAAATGTAAGGAGTAAACCTATAAATTTTAAGCAAATTGTGCCTTTTGATTCCTACTTTTCTCTTTAAACTCTTTTTAAAATTCGTCATTTTTAACACATCATGTTTGATGTTTATGAAAAAATATTTAGGCAAAATTGTTGGGTTTTTCCATTAAGGCCAAATAGACAGGTAAACAAAAAGAATGATAATAAACTAAACAGAAACTAAAGAAACCAAAAATAACAAAACTAGGAGATTAACAAACAACAAAAGGTATCACCTAAAAAGAGACCAGATGATGGTGCTGTAGATCATAATGACATATTGACAACAAAGGTAAATAACAGCAGATGCAGTTCGTATATTTTAAAGGTCAATATAAGGAAAGGTAAACAAGACAGAGAAAAGGAAGAAGAGAATGTCTGGATAATGCAGAAAATAAAACCTCAAAACAGAAATGAAATATTAAAGAAAACAAATAAATCTCTTTATAGCACACACCAGGCTCAAAAAACACTTATGGTTCGTTTGAGAGATTAAACAAGAAAAATAAATAAAAATAAAGCCATTTGATAAACAATAATAATAATAAAATAACAAGCCAAAGACTAAGAGCTGCTTACCTGTGTTAAAGGATCCTTCATAATTAGCACATCTGTAACAGCACCAAACATATTAAAGTATTCCTTAAGCTTCTCCGAAGATGTTTGCCAACTAAGGCCACCAACAAAAAGTTTGCCGGGTGCTGGATCGGTACCCGCCGCACCATTAACACTGTTACTGGGTGTAGAGCGACCCGATAATGAAGTTTTGACTGTGGAATCTGTTTGATTGTTGTTGGTATTTGAGGTGTTACCATTTAGAATGGTCATGGCAGCTTGTTGGGCTTGTGTATGTTGTTGTTGCTGCTGCTGTTGTTGTTGTTGCTGTTGTTGTGAAACTGTGTTATTAGTAGTGTTATTCAAATTTTGTTGCTGCTGTTGTTGTTGTTGCTGTTGTGAGGCATTATTAGCATTTGTTTGTTGTTGTTGCTGCTGTTGTTGTTGTTGTTGTTGAGCAGCAGCCACGGCTGCAGCAGCTGAGGCACTTTTTAATACAGCCGCTGTTGTCAAAGAACCATTAATAGTAGCCGCTGCCACATTACCATTCATGGAGGCTACCAAAGCATTGCGCAAATCCCGATTGTGTGGATCGATGAGGCCAGCTGCAGCGGCGGCAGCAGCTGCCGCAGCGTTGTCAATGGGATTACTGTGGGGATAGAAAAAATTATTGTTGGTTTTTTCATCTTTAATGCGTGCCGCAACAATGGGTGGTGGTGGCAATGAGGTAGGATGATGTAACATGGTAGCTCCTTCTATCATCATATGCTTTAATACTGTTTTTGCAAAAATTTTAACACTGTTTTCTAATTCAATTAACAAAATGTGTCCGTTAGTTTTTTTAAAGTTAGGTTATGTTACACCAATTGTAATTGTTCACTAATTATCAAGAAGCCCTTATTCTTTATTTTTTCTTGTTCTGGGCAATATTGGCAACAATATTTCCTTGGTATTTTTATTTGTTAGAAAGTTCAAATAAATATTAACTACGCGCTTTTGATTTTAATACAATTTGGTTGCTAAGTTACCAAATATTCAAGAACGAATAATAAATGTGAGAGATGAATGACTTTTGTTTGTTTTTTACAATTTTATAACTGTTCTTTTGTTTTTCTTTTTTTTAGTAATTTTGTTGTTGTATGTTCTTTAAAAAGTTATTTCTTTTATAAATTTAATAACAACTTTTTTATATATTTCACAATTTTAAAATTTTATTTAGCAACGGCCTCAACACTCCTTATTCCTTGAACGCAAATAAACGAATGATTTTCAAAACAGAAAAGAAGAGATGCGCAAACGTAAATTACTCAAAAAATACTAAATTCTCTCTCTTCTAGTGAGAGCGTGCTGTGCACAGCAATATTGTTATGCTACGCACAGGAAATTTGTTGTTTTATTTATATATGTGCTGCAGGAAGTCGTTAAAGTCGTCCTCTAGGGTTAGTGCAGCTAAAGCTACCTATAAGAAATACCTGTGATTGTGTGATGTGCGCAGCAATGTCTGCTCCGGCGCAGCAAAAACTCTTAATTTGCAAAGCAATTAATATGAGGTGACAGCGAGTGTCAATTTTGCAAAAATATTTATATGTGATTTCAATAAATGTCAATTTTTTTCATATGTAATTTGACAATGTGGAAACTAAAAGTCATCTCATTGCTACTATCTTATAGTTATTGTAAATTACTCAAAAACAAACAATTCAACACAGGGTTGCAGAAAACAAGATTTAGTTCGACAGGGTTGTATTTTAAAGGATTCATGTCTTAAATAACAGCAATGTTTCTCAAACTGCCTACAGTTTGAGAGTCGGTATTATTTATTAACTGTAATCTGTTAGATCTATATATTTATATAAAAGTTATGTGTGTTTGTTTGTATGTATGTACATATGTTTGAAGTCTATAGCCTCCTAATCGACTGAAACGACTTTCTTGATATTTTCACAGTGTGTGTCCTTTATATCTAAAATGAAAACTTGGCTATACTATTTAAAATAGTATATCTCGGAAACTGGTACCAAAAATGTCGATAACTCGACTATTGGCTATGAAAAAGGTCGAAAAGTCGAAAAAAGTCAATAAGTCGAAGAAAGTCAAAAAGTCGGAAAAAGTCGAAAACTCGACAATAGTAGAAAAATGTCAAAAATAGTTGAAAATTTTAAAAAAGTGGAAAAAAAGTCAAACACTCGAAAAAAATTCGAAAAAAGTAAAATATAGTCGAAAATAGTCAAAAAGTTGAAAAAATCGAAAAGTCGACTATTTATAAAATACAAAAAGTCGAAAAGTCGAATTTTAACTTAATGCAAAAGGCTTTTGGTTTCAACAATATAACCCTACTGCTAGAGCGCTCAAATTTTGAACAAACAATTTTGATATTTACGTTGGTATTTGTCTAATAAATTGTCGGATCCCTAACATAAGAATAAGATAAAAAATTCCCATATCGGCTAAAATTTTGAATATTTGGCGTATCAGGGGTGTGTTATTCCTCCCATAAGAATTAAATATATCAGGGTAACTATTGAAGCTAGAATTTTGAACATTTTGCACGAACAATTTTGACAATCGTAAACATTTGTCTAATAAATTGATGGTGGATTTAACTCCTCCAAATGAATTGAATCAAATTATTCATATATCTGGGAAACCATTATAGCTAGAATCCTAAAATTTTGCACAAGCAACACTTAAATCCATAAGCAGAAAACTATCCGGACTAGCAATAGGGGCATGATACCTCCCATATGAGTTAAGCTTTTACATCTAAGAAAATAAAGGATCTAAAATCTTCAAATTTTGCAGGGGGCACGATACCTCCCATATGAATTAAGTACAAGAAATCTAAAATAGTTGATAGATAGAAAAAATATTTTAACTCCATACAATATTTCTAATTTTAACATAAAAAAATTGTCCAATTCACAGTCGATGTTGTATCGTCGTATATCGTAATTTTTTTATTATTAATTTGTTTTTGTTTAAAAAAATTTTATTTAAAAAAAATTTTTGATTTACAACGCTACAACAATACAACATCGATTTTGATTAAACAAATATTTATTTGAAAACCTCTTAATCTTAAAAAGAAATTAATACTTGTCACTTCCAAGAGATAAATGTCATCATAATTTGTCAAATATTTAAATTTCTCCGACACTTAAAAGAAAAACACTTAAAGAAAATTTTAACCCAGCTTTACAAGTGCCTAAACGCAATACTTCAAATACTTAAAATATTATAAACAAACTCGCATTTTCAAGTGTTTAAAATTATTTCTGATTTATTTTTAGGTTATACCCATAGCTATAATAACTACAGTGGGCTTTACATGTGAGGTACTATGGACCATACGCTTGGCATTTACGCGAGATGATGTAAGGTAGTGAAAGAAAAAAATGAAAAATTTTCAAAATTAGTTTGAAAAATATGTTCTTTTTAGATTTTTAAACAAACAAATGGCCTGTGAACAAGTGGATACTAGAGTGGGACCTATGTATCCACCACCGATACGAAAATTTCGAGTTTATAATCAGAAATATGAAAATCCAAAAGGTGTTATAGCGGCCATACAAACACCGACCGAAGAGGAGACGCAATAAAATGAAATTCTAATAAAAATATTTATCTATTTTATGTTTTTATCAAAATTTCGATTTTTCTTATGAAAAAAAATTATTATACATTATTTTTAACTCAAATATTCTTATTATAAATGCAAATTAAAATATCATGTATCGTATGTTAATCAATAAAATATATGAGACGTTTGGGCACCAAAACCACTATATCCACCTAAGCGGTTTTTGAAAAGTATACAAGACGAAGGATATTGCTTGAAACATCCCGCAGTTATATGAGCCTTTTCTTATATTGCTTATGTTCTTTTGAGGACTCTTTTTTTTTCAAATTGTAAAAGGGAAGAAGAAACATTAAAATATTGTCAACATACAACATATTTCCTGGAAGGTAAAGACCTCAAAGAAAAAAAGTAAAACCTTAAAAAAATAAGGTCACATGTCTTCTATGCATATATACGCATTCGATGTAATGTGATATTTTTCATTTACTTTAAAATAAAATACAAAGTGTAAAAGAAAGAAATCCCTGCAAGGAAGTAGTTATTTTTAACAAATTTAATAAGTAATTAAATTAAGACTGAAACTGGTTTTTTGAAACAAATTAAGTTGGAGGGGAATATTTAAATGAAATATTGTTATGGAATTTGAGTGAGTATTACTCGTGAATAATAACACGGATTAAAACAAGTAGGAAAGTATAGTCGGGCAGGGCCGACCATATAATACCTTACATCATGAGTATATTTTTAAAATTTTTACTTTTTATAAATTTTTTTTATAAAGAAAGTTTTATGTTGAATATTACCAATAATTCCAAAATATTTAAGCAATTTATTGATAAAAAACTAAAATTTCTAAATGAGGCTTTATATAGGTCAAATATGGGCCGATCCTCGGTTAATTTGGGAAAAGGATATATTTCTAAATAACAGTTAGTTTTGTTGAGTTTCATTGCGATACAAATGGTCAATTTACAAGTCAATTTTAGACGTTTAAGTCATTTTTTGAACGGGGGTTTGTATGGGGGCTAGGGTCAAATATAGGCCGATCCTTACGAAAATCTGCAGCGTCATTTATACTTATATAAAACTTATTTGTGCCAATTTTTAAAGAGATAGCAGAATATTTGACGTAATTATGGCATAAAAAGTTCAAATCGGGAGGTACGGTTGTATGGGGGCTAGGTGAAATAATGGACCGATTTCAACCATTTTCAATAGGCTTCGTCCCTGTGCCAAAAAACATGCTTGGTCCAAATTTCATCAAATTATCTTGAAAATTGCGGCCTGTACCTTGCGCACAAGGTTTACATGGACAGCCAGCCGGACAGACGGACGGACGGACGGACATGTCTTAATCGACTCAAAAATGATTCTGAATCGATCGGTATACTTTAAGGTGGGTATTGGACAAATATTTTTGTATGTTACAAACATCAGCACAAATTTATAATACCCTCCCCACTATAGTGGTGTAGGGTATAATGAAATAGAAATTTTGAAAATTTAATTTCCGAATTCAGAAATGAAAAAAATTTTTATAATTTTGTATGAAAACTACTCAGTTTTTGTTAGTGTTTTTCATACGAAATTATTTAATTGAAAATTTTTTAAAATCTAATTAGTATTTCCAAAGTTTTATATATTCATAACTTTGAATTACCAAGTATTTAAAAAACGTAACTTGAGAATTCTGTAGCATCTTCGCTGTTTAAATTTTGTAAGTTTTTAAATAAATTTTGAATATTTTATATTTTAGTTGAAATGAAAAGTCGACTTTTCGACTTTTTTCATTTGGTTAAAAGTCGACTTTTCGACCTTTTGCATTTTATGAAAAGTCGATTTTTTGACTATTTTCATTTAATTAAAAGTCGACTTTTCCACTATAAGTATTTTATAAATAGTCGACTTTTCGATTTTTTCGACTTTTTTACTATTTGCGACTTCTTTCGACTTTTTTCCGACTATTTTTTGACTTTTTTTCGAGTTTTTCCAACTATTTTAGAGTTTTTGACTATTTTTCCACTTTTTTGAAATTTTGGACTATTTTTGACTTGTTTCCAAAATTTTCGAGTTTTCGATTTTTTTTTACTTTTTTCGAGTTTTTCCAACTATTTTCGAGTTTTTGTATTTTTTCCACTTTTTTGAAATTTTTTACTATTTTTTAATTGTTTCTAAAATTTTCGAGTTTTCGACTTTTCGGCTTTTTTCGACTTATCAACCTTTTTCAACTCATCGACTTTTTTTGACTTTTCGACTTTCATACTTTTAGACTTTTATTAACAAAGTCGACTTTTCGACTTTTTTCACAGACGATAGTCGAGTTATCGAATTTTTTGGAACTAAATAGTCGACTTCGACTTTCCGACTTTTTTACACAAAGTCAATTGTTCGATTATTCGAAAGTCGATTTATAGAACCCTAGTTTATATCATTTGCTAGTGTTTGACCGAACGTTTGGGTACGGATTCGGTAAAAAGTGAGGTTCTGCCAATGTTCGGTGTTCGGAGAAATTTTGACCGAACGCCGAACTTTTTATAATATGTTTATTTATCATATTTTTATAAATCGTTTAAAAACCAAAAATAAAAATTAATTAAGATGTATGCATTTCACAAAAATTGTTTGTTATTAGAAATTTATCACTCTCTGGAATTCAGAATTAGTTGATAATTGATCCAATTGCTATTTAAAGATCCTCTTCAAAAAATCTTATGGATGTTCAAATCGCTTTATAGAAATCTAATGATTTACGATTTTCGAATTTTGTTAATATGGATATTTCATGACTTTTTAATTAGATCCCACTTTTTTCTTACAATAAAGTCGATTTATCGACTTTAATGCTTGCACTGCACTTTTATTTATAGTTTTGAAACAATATTGTTGTTGTTGTTTAACACAACGAAATAACGGTAGTTTAATATTTTCTTTCAATATTACTCAAAGTGGCAGCAATGTTTCTCAAACTATAAACAGTTTGAGAGTAATTGTATATAAAATAACAGTATTGCCATAATGAAACAGAAAAACCTGTGCCAATTGAAAAAAACGCCGCCGTCAAAGTAGTTAAAATGAGTTTAAAATCGGCTAAGAGAAAGCCGATTGTTTATTTTCGTTATATATAAAGTTGTCGACTTTCAAATACAAACGTCTTTAGAACTCTGACGGCTTGTATGCATACGGCGCAGGTCTTTGTCTCTGACGCCTGCTTAGTAAAGTCCTTTATGGAGATAAAGATAATTTAATAAAAAAAACTTCTTTAGTTGCTCTTTAAAAGTAATGAGAATAATTTTTTATTTGTTTTTTTTTTTTCATATGACAAGAAAAGCAACAAATATTATATTCTATTTGTGTGGATGCGTGAAAAATCGTGATATTTTTTTTATCCTGTATCTAAAGGAAATGTCATAAATAACAATTTTTCGTTAAAAAAATATACAGCTATAATATTGATTTGAAGTGTGGTGAGGTGTTGAAGAAAAAAAACAAATGTATATTAATTTAATATCCTTAAGGATATTTGATTAATTTGAAAAAAGTTTCTTTTGTTTTTTGTTTCCTTTTTTTAAGGGAAATTAATAACATTTGTTTTGTTAAAAATTGTGGTATATTTGAGAGAAAAGGAAATAAAAACGAGATTGCAAATGTTGGAATGTGCTTTACAAAAAAATGCAGAGTAAATTGAAATAATTAAGAAAATGTTTTAATTATTAGTATAATTAGCAAGCTTGCAGCTTGAGATGTATTTTTTGAACTTTTTCCTAATATTTTAGCAGTTTTTAAAAGCTTAAATTAAGCTATTTTTATACAGCAAGTTTAGTTTGATATGTCTTAAGTAGTTTTAAAGTTTGATATATTTAAAAGTTTAAGCAAAAAACTAGTAAATCTTGCCTCAACTTTGAGTTTTTTCCGCTTGCTAAATATTTAAGCTTATTCAAAGTACTCGCAAGCTTTTGAAAGCTTAACTCAAGCCTTTTAAATACTACAAGTTTAAAGCAAAAATCTTTAATAGTTTAAAAGTTTTATATAGTTGAAAGCTTGAGTAAAAAATTTAAACTTTTTATCTTTTCTTAACTTTGAACCACTGTAGCTTGCAAAATATTTTAACTTTTTCAAAGAACTCGCAGGCTTTTTAGAGCTTACTACCAGCTCTTTTTAAGGCTGCAAGTTTGGATTGAAAAGCTTTGGTATTATAAAAGTTCTATGTATATACTTAAAATTTTTAGTAAAAAAGTAAGACATTTTAAATTTTCTTAACTTTGAAGAAATACAGCTTGCAAAAGATATAAACTTTTTCAAAGAACTCCTATGCTTTTGAAAGCCTCACTCAAGCTCTCTAAATACGAAAAGTTTGAAATAAAAAGCTTTAGTAGTTTAAAAGTTGTATGTATTCGAAAGTTTAATATAAAAAGGTAGTAAATACTCATCTTGTGTCGACTTTAAGCAACTACAATTTTCTTTATACTTAAACTGTTTCTAATAACTTATACGATTTTTAAAGTTTCACTCAAGCTCTTTTATTACTGCAAGTTTGGATTAAAAAGCTTTCGTAGTTTTATAGTTCTATATAGTCAAAAGTTTTGGTAAAAGTAAAAAAAAAATTCATAACTTTGAACAAATTCAACTTGCAAAAGATATAAACTTTTTGAAAGAACTCACTAGCTTTTGAAAGCTTAACTCAAGCTTTCTAAATACTAAATGTTTAAAATTAAAAGGTTTAATAGTTTAAAAGTTTTATGTATTCGAAAGTTCTATTTGAAAATGTAGTAAATACTTATCTTATGCCGACTTTAAGCAACTAAAGCTTTCTTTATACTTAAACTTGTTTTAATAACACATAAGCTTTTAATAACTCATAAGCTTTTTTAATGCTGCAAGTTTATTTATATAAGAAAAAAATAATAAAGTTTATCTTATCTTGACTTTAAACAACTGTAGCTTGAAAAATATTTAAAAATTTTCAAATATATTACAAACTTTGAAAGCTTAACTCAAGCACTCTAAATACTGCAGTTTAAAAAAGCTTTTGTAGTTTTAAAGTTTTATATAGTCGAAAGTTCAATTAAAAAAGTGTAAAGTCTTATTTTATATCGACTTTGAGCAACTACAGCGTTTAAAATATTTAAGCTTTTCGCAACAACTCAAAAGCTTTTGAAAGCTTAACTCTAGCATTTTAAATGCTATAAGTTTGGATTAAAAAAAAAGTTTTTTAATGTTTTTTCAAAGCTTAACTTTAGCTTTTTAAATGCGGCAAAGTTTGGATTACATAAATATTGTTTGTATAAAAACTTTCGATTATGATTTCAATGTTTGCTGGGTTATTGATAATTAAACTTAACCAAAAGCCATATAAATAAAACAGAAAAATATTTGTTACATTATTAGTAATTACAAAATATAATAAAGTTCAGAGAATTTTTTGTTTAAAGACCAAGAAAAGTCCACACTAAGAGAAAATGTTTTTCAATAAAAGAAAAACATTTATAAGGTTTTATTTGAAGGATATTCCTGGAATTTGTATTTCATATAATCCCTCTAAAGACAAACTAATTTGGATTTCTTTTCAACTTTAACAAGATGTACATTTACATTTAATGTTTTACTAGACTTTTGAATTAATTTGTCAGTTTTATTTCCTTTTTTTGGGGGGGTCGGCAGAACAGAGTTGTGTGTGTGTGTAAGTTTATTTGCCTAAGTGTGAGTTGTTTTCTTACTTTTAATTAATTTTTGGTGACATCAGAGTACATATTTAATGCATTTGGGAATTTACTACCATTAACAATTCATTAAATAAAACTTTTTCTTGGTGTGTGTGTGTGTTTTTTTTTGCAAATTTTTATACATTTTTCTTTTATTTGTAACATTTAGTGGATATTTTTTTGTTGTTCATTTTATTAGAAGAGAGTGAAGAAATTTTGCCTCCAGAGGCTTTTTAGGGTTATTAAAAAACTTACATTCACACAAAAACTATTTAATTGTATTAATTTAAGTGGAAACAAACAAAAAAGCAACAGGAAATTTTGTTGTTTTTATAACAAAACAAAATAGTTAACGCCTAAAAGTATGCTCTACAAAAGTAATATGACAAATTAAAGTTTAATACTTTAGGGGTTAAAGAGAAAATTATTTTATAATAAGTATAGTAATCACTTAAGGCGTAAAGAACTTGACTCGTAAATTGCTCGTGAGTTTTTTGAAATTAAGTTAAATTTTCAAAATTCTTTTGGTTTTAAATTCTCTTAAATCTGCTTTAACCTTAATTTAAGAGATTTGTCCTTAATTTAAAAATTTGTTTAATAAATTTTCTTTTTAAAACTCCAAAATTTTGTAAAATTGCTACCACCCTAATAAATATTTACAAAAATACCTCCATATGTACGATTTTTTTATTATGTGTATTGAGTTGTTAAATTTTGAAAAACTGAAAAGAAAGAGGAGGTGGGAGTTTACAGAACCTCTGAGTGTGTGTGTAATTTGCAACCACATACAGCTATAAAAATATTGTATTATATATGTATTACACAAACAAACACAGAAACAAGTTAAATTGTTTTAGTTTAAATATGTATGTATGTATGTATGTATGTATGTATGTATGTATGTATGTATGTACATATATGTATATGTAAGTGTTGTGGTAAGACAATTTTGTTACAATTTTTTTTGAATAGTTTTTGGCTTTTTTGTTAAAAAAATAAACTTGTAAAACTGTTTGTTTTTAACTAAAAGTAGAATCAAACAAAGTTTATTTTCAGATCACAAAGTAAATTATAAAATATTTTAAATATTATTAAAGAAAATGCCAACTAAATTAAATATAATTGTAAGAAAATTGATAAGATATTGAATATAAAGAAATTATTAGCATTTTTAAACTCCTAATTGAAAATAGAAAAGAAAATTAAGGAAAATGAAGCAAAAACACATGTATGACAGCATAAGATAATTATACGACTTATCACAAGTTAAATTTACCGAAAAAAGTATATTTACATACAATTCATTATTTTAATGAATATTAAAACATTGGAAAAAATAATTATTTTTAATGTAAAATTACTAGAAAATATTTACTATTCATAAAAAAGGTCATAATTTAAGCAAAAATACAATTTTTAATAAAATTCATTATTTTAATGAATATTGAAAAACAAAAAATTAATCATAATTTATATAAAATTGAATCAAAGTGATCACTTTTAATAAAAAAATTAAAATTTTCTTAAAAAAAATAATTTCTATAAAAATTCATAATTTTAATGAATACTTTAATGTTAAGAAAATAACTTTTTTTATATGAAATTTTCTTAAATACTTATGTTTTATATAAAAAATTTTAATTAACAAAAAAAAACCACACACACAATTTCCACAAAAATTCACTACATTAATGAATATTTTAAAATAAAGAAAATAATAATTTTTTATACGAAAATACTCGTTTTTCAAACACAAATGTTAAAATTAACATAAAAATAGGTTTTTAAAAAATTCATAGATTTAATGAATATTTTTACGAAAAAATATTTATGATTATTTACATGAAATTTCCTAAGAATTTGGTCATATAACACTTAAATCTCATATGAAAAGCTTTAATTTTTTATAAAAAAGAAATTTTCAATAAAATACATAACTTTAATGAATATTTCTAACTAAAGGACAAAAGTTCTTTTTTGTAAAAAATCACTCGTATGAACATAAATTACCTATATATCTTACCAAAAAGCTTTTACTTTTATTAAAAATATGCTTTCCTTAAATTCATTATTTTAATGAATATTTTGAAATTAGCATCAGATGTACTATTGTTTTATGAAAAAGTAAAGTTTTGCATATTATGAGCAAAACTACTCATATTTATGTATAAATTTTGTTTATTGCAAAAAAAAAAAATTAATGTTCCTATTCATAAATTTAATGAATTTGTATATTTGGTAGAATATTAAAAATTTTATTAAAACTAATTGATGTTTGACAAAAAATGTATTTATTAAACAAGTATCAAAACTCGTTTCATTAGAATTGTTAAGATTTCATAAAATTCATGATTTTTATGAATTTACATAATTTTCATAAAATGTTAAATTTTTTTTTCAAACTAAACAAATTCTATGTGAAATAAATATGTTTTACATAAAAATTTAAGTTTTGCATAAATATTTTCATTAATCATATAAGTTCATAAATTTCATGTAAAATTTTTAAACAAAATGTAAGATTTTGCTTTAAATTTAGTATTTTCTAATATTTATGCAAATATTAAAAAAAAAAAAACAAATATTTGTAAACTATTATCATACAAAGCACATTTTTTAAAACAATTTTTTGTTTTACATTATATTCATTATTTTAATGAATAAGTAAATTTTGACTTAAAACTGCATTTTTTTGTTTAAACTCAAATTAAACATAAAAATATGAACATATTTGTAAATAATAAATATTTCAAATTAATTTGTAGTTTTTATAAAGTTCATAATTTTAATGAATATGCATATTTTGTTGTAAAACCTGAAATTTTTAATTTCAATAATTTATTTAGACATAAAATTATACATTTTATTAACACCGCAATATTTTCAAACTAATTTGGAATTTAAGAAAAATTCATTATTTTAATGAATTTGTAGATTTTAAGGAAAAACTGTAATCTTTTCCTTCCAAATTAAATTAGACCTCAAACTATATATTTTATTTACAGAATAATTTCTTTAAACTAATATTTAGTTAATACAGCAATTCATTATTTTAATGAATTTTCATA
>NC_060952.1:92209762-92217262 GCF_022045245.1 Lucilia cuprina | reverse complement strand
AATTAATTAACAACAATTTTATGCAAAAAAGGATAATATGTCTTAAACAAATTAATAGAAAACACAAAAAATTATAAAGAAAATCACATTTAACCACAAAAATTCTCAATTGTAACAGCAATATTTGCCAGGAGATTATTGAAAAATTTCCGGTATACGGCACTAAGCAGGAAAAATCAATTTTCCATGCTTAATACAAGACCTCTTTGCCTCTTTTTGTATACACACATACATACACTTACATTTATAGTTATACATACACACACACGTAATATTACAAATACAGACTTACAGGTCATCCATTTGCAGTAGGGAGGAAAGCATAACAAAAAAGCTTTTAGAGCACAAAAAAGGAGCAAAATAAAACAGCAATTGAACAAAAATTTTGAGCATTTTAAGTATTGTAACTAATGCATTGACGTTATTCAACCTCATACACACTCACTTACACATACATAAACATACACATAATTGTGTACACTTACACTATATTTAAAGCATAGTTTTTTGCACATTTTTTTTGTTTCAGTCAAGAAAAAGGATATTTTTGTAATACAGTTTCTTTGGTTTAATTTTTTTATTATTTTCATTATTTTTTTAAGTTGCAACAACAACTACAAAAATCGCCCCAAAAAGTCAAAGGATGCTTTTGTAACAGTTTAGCTTAAAGTTAAAAAGAGATGGATAGCTACTTTTATAAGTATTATACAGATTTTTTAAACCGTTTTAAACAAAAAAAATTCTAAATTTTCAAAAATATATTCTTTTTAAATTTCCCCAGTATTTCTTAAAAATTTCTCGGAAAATCAATAATTTTCTTTCTTTTCAAAAGGTTCCTTAAACTTTGGGGTTTTTTTTTTCTTTCATCCTTAATACAAACAAAAAAAAAAATAAAAGTTAACAATATCAAAGCAAACTTAAGTGAGTTGTAAGTAATATTTCACAAAACGCAGCAGCGTTAGCAGCAGCTTTGTACACAAGAAAAAACTACCCCCTTTTCTTAAAAATCAACGTCCCTTAACCTAGAAATTGGTATACCGAGAGCAAGATACAGGGGATAATTTATAGCAACAACAATAACAACAGAAAAATGTATCATCATATCACACAAAACAACACCCTGAATTGGAAGCACCAAGATGGGATATGAAAGATTTTTAAGGAAAACTTTTCAACAAGTTTTTCAAACTTTTTTTCTATGCAAAATATGTTTCAATTCCCTTAAATTCCTCACAAATTTCAAACAAAATCGTTTTTTTTAAGTTTTCTTTTAAGTTCAGTTGTAATTCAGTGCTAGTTCAGTTCTAGTTCATTTCTAGTTCGGTTCTAGTTCAGTTCTGATTCAGTTCTAGTTTAGTTCTAGTTCAATTCTGGTTCAGTTCTAGTTCAGTTCTAGTTCAGTTCTGTTTCAGTTCTAGTTCAGTTCTAGTTCACTTGAGTTAAATTCATTTTTAGTTCTCTTCTATTTACTTCTAGTTCAGTTCTAGTTTAGTTCTGGTTCAGTTCCGGTTCAGTTCTTGTTCAGTTTTAGTTCAGTTCTGGTTCAGTTCCGGTTCAGTTCTATTTTAATTCTAGTTCAGTTCTAGTTCAGTTCTGTTTCAGTTCTAGTTCTGTTCTAGTTCAGTTCTAATTCAGTTCTAGTTCAGTTCTAGTTCAGTTCTAGTTCTGTTCTAGTTCTGTTCTAATTCTGTTCTAGTTCAGTTCTGGTTCAGTTCTGGTTCAGTTTCAAGTTCAGTTTTAGTTCAATTCAAGTTCAATTCTAGTTCAGATCTAGTTCAGTTCTAGTTCAGATCTAGTTCAGTTCTAGTTCAGTTCTAGTTCAGTTCTAGTTCAGTTCTAGTTCAGTTCTAGTTCAGTTCTAGTTCATTTCTAGTTCAGTTCTAGTTCAGTTCTAGTTCATTTCTAGTTCATTTCTAGTTCATTTCTAGTTCATTTCTAGTTCATTTCTAGTTCATTTCTAGTTCATATCTAGTTCAGTTCTAGTTCAGTTCTAGTTCTGTTCTAGTTCTGTTCTAGTTCTGTTCTAGTTCTGTTCTAGTTCTGTTCTAGTTCTGTTCTAGTTCTGTTCTAGTTCTGTTCTAGTTCTGTTCTAGTTCTGTTCTAGTTCTGTTCTAGTTCTGTTCTAGTTCTGTTCTAGTTCTGTTCTGTTCTAGTTCTGTTCTAGTTCTGTTCTAGTTCTGTTCTAGTTCTGTTCTAGTTCTGTTCTAGTTCTGTTCTAGTTCTGTTCTAGTTCTGTTCTAGTTCTGTTCTAGTTCTGTTCTAGTTCTGTTCTAGTTCTGTTCTAGTTCTGTTCTAGTTCTGTTCTAGTTCTGTTCTAGTTCTGTTCTAGTTCTGTTCTAGTTCTGTTCTAGTTCTGTTCTAGTTCTGTTCTAGTTCTGTTCTAGTTCTGTTCTAGTTCTGTTCTAGTTCTGTTCTAGTTCTGTTCTAGTTCTGTACTAGTTCTGTACTAGTTCTGTACTAGTTCTGTTCTAGTTCTGTTCTAGTTCTGTTCTAGTTCTGTTCTAGTTCTGTTCTAGTTCTGTTCTAGTTCTGTTCTAGTTCTGTTCTAGTTCTGTTCTAGTTCTGTTCTAGTTCTGTTCTAGTTCTGTTTTAGTTCTGTTTTAGTTCTGTTCTAGTTCTGTTCTAGTTCTGTTCTAGTTCTGTTCTAGTTCTGTTCTAGTTCTGTTCTAGTTCTGTTCTAGTTCATAGAAGTAGAACTTTATAATTTCATTACATATTTAAAAAAATATAATAATTAACAGTATTCTTCTTTTGCAATGTTTGTGAAGGAAATTTAAGCAAATGTTTCATTTCCATTTCGTTTCTTAACTGATATTAGCTTAATTTAAATGCAATTTTAAAGCTATATTTGTTTTGGAACAATATCATGAGAAATTTTTTCCATTATTAGATAAATTTCAACCGTAATTTTTTTTAAATTTTTTAATTATTCTAGTGAAAATTTTAGTTTCGATCTCATTTCTTCGTTTGTTTCTTTTTAGTATTTACATTTTATGCCATTTTGTTTCTTTAGAAAAAACATACAATTTGTTTTATATATATATATATATATATATATATATATATATATATATATATATATATATATATATATATATATATATATATATATATATATATATATATATATATATATATATATATATATATATATATCATGAATTCCATTTGCACATTCATTTTCTTGTATCCTTAAAAAAAAATGTATTAAAAACTTCTCTTAAGAAACTTTTTAATTTATGTTTCAATACCACTTTGTTTCTTTTTATTTAATAATTTGCTTTACAAAAGTTTTTTTATTTCCTTTTAAAAGGACTCTAGTTGGTTTCCTCTTTAAAAAATCATAAAATTAATTACCCAACTCTTTATTTCCTAAAAATTTCCAGCTTTTTATGACCCTTTTAATGTTTCAATTCCTTTATATAATGTCCTTAATTAATAAACAACCCTTTCCATTTAGAAAAAAAAACAAAAATATGATCCCACAAGCAGTAAATTGTTTTATTAATTTCTCTAACATTTAATAATTTGGAAATTTCCTGTTTAATAAAATTTATAATTTACTGTTCCAAACAAGTGGTACACACAAAAAATGTTATCAAATTATTTGCCACTCCCTTTTGTTATATGTTGCAGCAGCATCATTATTATTAACAACAACAACAAAAACATTGTCATCATTATCTTTATCCTGCTTTGCTACTATATATTAAAAGAAATCTATGTTTTACATTTTATAAAATATGTTCTCAGTTTTATATTACAGCAAATCCTGCTCATCGTCATTATTTTGTTTTTAAACTTCATTAACAATTTTTCCATGTACAGACTTTTCACAATTCCTAACAAATCGTTTGGTAGGGGGGCATTTTAAAATCTCTCTCTCTCTCTTTCTGTGTATCCTTACTCTCTATTTGCAAACTCTTTATAGATTTATGTGTGGGATATTTTTTAGTTTGTATTTTTCTCTAAAAGATTTTTATCTATACCCTTATTATGTTACATGATGGTTTATCTCTGTGATAGGGAAATTTGAAGCTGAAGTTTGTTACAAAAGTGGACGAAATAGTCTTTAATATTATAGCCACTACCCATTATTTTCTACATCGAAAAATCTTTTTCGTTTAAATTCTATATAATCCCCCTCTTTAGAAAATAATGCTGTTTTATGTATTATTATTTGTTTTTTTTTTTTTTTTTTGCAGCATCCATTCTAGTAACAGTAAATTTTATTCTAAGGGATGGTTTTGTAAACCGAAACTTTATTTATCCTGCTACCATTTTATGTTTGAATTTGTGGAATTACAGAGAATGATTTTCAAATAAAACAATAAAAAAATCGTTTTTAAAAAGGACGAAGAGTGTGTGTATAACAAAAGAGGAATGAGAGATGAATGGTTGATTCGTTTGTTCTTTAGTTGTTGTAGTTGTTGTTAATGCATTTATATACGAATGACCGAACGTATAATAAATGTACGAGTTCATTTTAGTAACGAACTTTAGGTTTATTGGTACAAAAGAGGGTTGAAATTAAAATTTGGTACAATTTTTTGGATTTAAGAACACTTTTTGTTCAATATCAGATTTTTCTAAAACTAAGCTTTAATTTGAATATATAAAATTATGAACAAGATCAGAACGAGAACAGAACTAGAACAAAACTAGAACATAACTAGAACATAACTAGAACAGAACTAGAACAGAACTAGAACAGAACTAGAATAGAACTAGAACAGAACTGGAACAGAACTAGAACAGAACTAGAACAGAACTAGAACAGAACTAGAATAGAACTAGAACAGACCTAGAACAGAACTAGAACAGAACTAGAACAGAACTAGAACAGAACTAGAACAGAACTAGAACAGAACTAGAACTAGAACAGAACTAGAACGGAACTAGAACAGAACTAGAACAGAACTAGAACAGAACTAGAACAGAACTAGAACAGAACTAGAACAGAACTAGAACAGAACTAGAACAGAACTTGAACAGAACTAGAACAGAACTAGAACAGAACTAGAACAGAACTAGAACAGAACTAGAACAGAACTAGAACAGAACTAGAACAGAACTAGAACAGAACTAGAACAGATCTAGAACAGAACTAGAACAGAACTAGAACAGAACTAGAACAGAACTAGAACAGAACTAGAACAGAACTAGAACAGAACTAGAACAGAACTAGAACAGAACTAGAACAGAACTAGAACAGAACTAGAACAGAACTAGAACAGAACTAGAACAGAACTAGAACAGAACTAGAACAGAACTAGAACAGAACTAGAACAGAACTAGAACAGAACTAGAACAGAACTAGAACAGAACTAGAACAGAACTAGAACAGAACTAGAACAGAACTAGAACAGAACTAGAACAGAACTAGAACAGAACTAGAACAGAACTAGAACAGAACTAGAACAGAACTAGAACAGAACTAGAACAGAACTAGAACAGAACTAGAACAGATCTAGAACAGAACTAGAACAGAACTAGAACAGAACTAGAACAGAACTAGAACTAGAACAGAACTAGAACAGAACTAGAACAGAACTAGAACAGAACTAGAACAGAACTAGAACAGAACTAGAACAGAACTAGAACAGAACTAGAACAGAACTAGAACAGAACTAAAACAGAACTAGAACAGAACTAGAACAGAACTAGTACAGAACTAGAACAGAACTAGAATAGAACTAGAACAGAACTAAAACAGAAATAGAACTGAACTAAAACAAAAAATTTTACTTAAAGAAAATATAAATTAAATTTTTATAACAAATTTTGGATAAATTTTTTCTTAAAATCTTATTTTCCATTCCGATCAGATAAACGGTAAGCTATGATACTTTAGAAGGATCAATTTCTGTAGTAATCAGCATTTGCTAACACTCAACCTTTAACAATAGAAAATACCACGCATACACACACATAAACAAAAAAATATTTAGGTTGTTGGCATGCAGCATATCATCATCATTATAATAAATCACTGCAGCAGCATTTAAACAGCTGCAGCAGCAGAATTAGCAAAGGATATTATGTATAGAGCAGCAGGCTCTTGTTTTTTTTTTGTTGTTTTTATAAAATGCATAATAATAAAAGTGTATGACGATGATGCCCAAGAAGAGTATTGAGTTATACAACAAAAAAATTGTAAACGGTAATTTAACAATAACAACAATGTTAATAAAGGATATGAGAAAAAAAGGAAAAAAAAACAACAACAAAAACGTTATAATGAGTAAAAGGCCTGCATTGCAAAAGTTTGTTTTTGTTGTAGTACATTTAATTGATGAAATTTTGATTTCCCTTTTGAGAATTTGCAAAGAGAGTGTAAGAGGTAAAAAATTGCATTTACAATTTTAATAATTATTAAAGGAAATTTATAGATTTGTTACAAAAATTGTAATTTATTTTAATTTTTTATGACATTCTTTAAAATTATTTAGAAATTGTTGTGGATTATCAAGGGATTTTAAACTCTTTAGCTTTATAGTTTGCAACATTTACAAACTTATTGCAATCTTTAGCATATTTTTTTTTACATTTATAGTCGTTGCTGTTAACCATTGATACTTTGTCCTTTTTGTCAGCTTCCTGAAAGGACAGTACCACAAACTCATTTTGAAAACGTCTACTACACATACATATACATATGTTCATAAGTATACACACATACACAACCTCTCAGTCTTCCTCACTCACACACAGATTGGTAATTGATAATCACCCCTTTTGTTTAATTATTAATAAAACATTGTGCTATAGTTTTGTCATTGTTGTTGCCGTATAGTCCTTAAAAAATCCATTAACAAAAAACCAGGATCATTGCACAAATATCCAGAGGGTTGTTTTTATTTTATTTTACTCACACATTTCTTTTAAAAATTTCAGCTTTAGCAATGTATTTAACTCATTTGTCTTGCTTTTTAATTAATAGAGTAACGGGAAAATTTATGGACAAAATATAAAAAAAGATATTTAAAACTCTAATAAAACATTTAACTACTTAAAACAATAAAAATTTAGTAAACAAATCTTGTTTATCCAAGTATTTGAAAAAGTGTAGTTTAAAACCTATTAAAGATAATATTACTTCGAAATTGATTTTGCCTTGTGGGTTTCATTTGGTTTATTGTGTGAAAAACTATACCAAATTGAAAACCTTTTAGTTGAATTTAAAAGACAGCAAGGCAATTTTGAAATTGAAGTATTTGAACAAGAAAGCAACAAGGATTTAAGCGGAAATAATCAGCTGTTTGTGAAAAAAGTGTTTTAGATTTAAGCGAGGGTTTGTTTTAACTGAAATTTAATATTCACGAATAGTTCAGTACTGAATCAGTTCTAGAGGTGTTCTATTTATGCACTATTCTAGTTCAGTTTTAGTTTTGTTCTAGTTCCGTTCTAGTTCTGTTTTAGTTCTGTTCTAGTTCTGTTCTAGTTCTGTTCTAGTTCTGTTCTAGTTCTGTTCTAGTTCTGTTCTAGTTCTGTTCTAGT
>NC_060952.1:92205849-92209662 GCF_022045245.1 Lucilia cuprina | reverse complement strand
GAACTAGAACAGAACTAGAACAGAACTAGAACAGAACTAGAACAGAACTAGAACAGAACTAGAACAGAACTAGAACAGAACTAGAACTGAACTAGAACTGAACTAGATATGAACTAGAAATGAACTAGAAATGAACTAGAAATGAACTAGAAATGAACTAGAAATGAACTAGAAATGAACTAGAACTGAACTAGAACTGAACTAGAAATGAACTAGAACTGAACTAGAACTGAACTAGAACTGAACTAGAACTGAACTAGAACTGAACTAGAACTGAACTAGATCTGAACTAGAACTGAACTAGATCTGAACTAGAATTGAACTTGAATTGAACTAAAACTGAACTTGAAACTGAACCAGAACTGAACCAGAACTGAACTAGAACAGAATTAGAACAGAACTAGAACAGAACTAGAACTGAACTAGAACTGAACTAGAACTGAATTAGAACTGAACTAGAACAGAACTAGAACTGAAACAGAACTGAACTAGAACTGAACTAGAATTAAAATAGAACTGAACCGGAACTGAACCAGAACTGAACTAAAACTGAACAAGAACTGAACCGGAACTGAACCAGAACTAAACTAGAACTGAACTAGAAGTAAATAGAAGAGAACTAAAAATGAATTTAACTCAAGTGAACTAGAACTGAACTAGAACTGAAACAGAACTGAACTAGAACTGAACTAGAACTGAACCAGAATTGAACTAGAACTAAACTAGAACTGAATCAGAACTGAACTAGAACCGAACTAGAAATGAACTAGAACTGAACTAGCACTGAATTACAACTGAACTTAAAAGAAAACTTAAAAAAAACGATTTTGTTTGAAATTTGTGAGGAATTTAAGGGAATTGAAACATATTTTGCATAGAAAAAAAGTTTGAAAAACTTGTTGAAAAGTTTTCCTTAAAAATCTTTCATATCCCATCTTGGTGCTTCCAATTCAGGGTGTTGTTTTGTGTGATATGATGATACATTTTTCTGTTGTTATTGTTGTTGCTATAAATTATCCCCTGTATCTTGCTCTCGGTATACCAATTTCTAGGTTAAGGGACGTTGATTTTTAAGAAAAGGGGGTAGTTTTTTCTTGTGTACAAAGCTGCTGCTAACGCTGCTGCGTTTTGTGAAATATTACTTACAACTCACTTAAGTTTGCTTTGATATTGTTAACTTTTATTTTTTTTTTTTGTTTGTATTAAGGATGAAAGAAAAAAAAACCCCAAAGTTTAAGGAACCTTTTGAAAAGAAAGAAAATTATTGATTTTCCGAGAAATTTTTAAGAAATACTGGGGAAATTTAAAAAGAATATATTTTTGAAAATTTAGAATTTTTTTTTGTTTAAAACGGTTTAAAAAATCTGTATAATACTTATAAAAGTAGCTATCCATCTCTTTTTAACTTTAAGCTAAACTGTTACAAAAGCATCCTTTGACTTTTTGGGGCGATTTTTGTAGTTGTTGTTGCAACTTAAAAAAATAATGAAAATAATAAAAAAATTAAACCAAAGAAACTGTATTACAAAAATATCCTTTTTCTTGACTGAAACAAAAAAAATGTGCAAAAAACTATGCTTTAAATATAGTGTAAGTGTACACAATTATGTGTATGTTTATGTATGTGTAAGTGAGTGTGTATGAGGTTGAATAACGTCAATGCATTAGTTACAATACTTAAAATGCTCAAAATTTTTGTTCAATTGCTGTTTTATTTTGCTCCTTTTTTGTGCTCTAAAAGCTTTTTTGTTATGCTTTCCTCCCTACTGCAAATGGATGACCTGTAAGTCTGTATTTGTAATATTACGTGTGTGTGTATGTATAACTATAAATGTAAGTGTATGTATGTGTGTATACAAAAAGAGGCAAAGAGGTCTTGTATTAAGCATGGAAAATTGATTTTTCCTGCTTAGTGCCGTATACCGGAAATTTTTCAATAATCTCCTGGCAAATATTGCTGTTACAATTGAGAATTTTTGTGGTTAAATGTGATTTTCTTTATAATTTTTTGTGTTTTCTATTAATTTGTTTAAGACATATTATCCTTTTTTGCATAAAATTGTTGTTAATTAATTTTTTGTTTTTTGGTTTTCTTCAGCTTTTGTAGTTTTTAATGACCAACAATGTTAATGCCCCGTTTCAGCAGTAAAATATTTGAAAAAACATACTGCTGTGACAGGACAATATCATTGGCAATCATTTTTTTGTTTTATCCATAATTTTCATGATTTCTTTCTTTATTTTATTAATTAATTATTTTTTATTTTAGTTAAAACTATAACACCTCTTTCTTAATTTTATTAAATTATTTTATTAATTAATATCAATTATTTTGATTTCCTTTTATTCGTTAGAGAAATAATGAAAATTTTCTATAAGAATAGAATTATTTCTATATTTTTTTTTCAAAATTTCTTTATTTATTTTTTGGCTTTAGCTAAAAGAGAAATTGCACGTACGAAATCCAAATGGTAACTGAATGGCAGACCATTAAAATTGTGTCGTGTGAGGGTAGATTCCATACACGATTGCCAACGTTACCATTATTACAGACATCCCAACTAATGAACTGAAATCATAAAAAACCACCAACCAGCTTAACATATACGGCTCTCTCATTTAAAATAAGAAAGAATGACAAAAAAAGAAACATAACTCTCGGCTGCACAATTCCAGTCAGCCCAAAAATAAAAGTGGTGGGAGATTTAAATTAAATAGCGCAAAATCCCTCAAATAGAGAAATTTACACACAAAGAAAAACTATTCAAAAATCTAAATATCTCTATATTCATATTCATATCATATTTGTTCACAATTTTCTCTCAAGTAAAATAACTGTTTTAATATTTAACATTTTACTCACTACTTTACTAAACTTTATTTTCAAAAAATTTCTTTCAGTGTATTGCGTTATGCCCTTTTAAAAGCATCCCTCTATCATCCCCTTTTGGTATACACAATTTATCAATACCTTAAGCTCTCAATTATTATTAAAATACACTAATATTTTTGCTCTATTATTAATTAACAAACACTCTTCTCTATAACTCTCTACTACACACACACACTCCTCTCTCTTGCTTTTCATTTAATTTGATTCATTATTCCATTGATTTTTTGTATCCGCTCAATTTTTCTTTTAAAACCGTTAGCTTTATATTCTTATACTCCTAAGGGTGAGTGGGTGGTTGTTTTAGTGTTAAACCTCTTAGATTCTCTCTCTCTTTATCTAAATTTGCCTATTATTGTCTCTATTTCTTGTGCCTTCCATTTTGTCAATGAAAACCAGTAAATATTATAATTAAATTGGAAGAGATTTTTATTGTATGTATGATTATATGTTTGCTACCCCTGTCAGCCTTTATTCCAGGAGAGAATAGGGAAAAAATACATTAAAATGTATTTTTCTCTATGTGTGCGTATGTATGCGTATATTTATGAGTATTGCTCCTCAATAATCATAATAAAAACAAAGTTAAAGGAAAAGGAAACATAATGTAATTATAATTCATTTTTATCAAGCATATATTTTCAATTACTCACCACCCTGTATTTGTAGCAGTTTTTGCTCCTGGTTTGTAGTTGTTGTGTTGTCAAAAGGTCTATGATTTAACCCACATTTTTTTCTTTACTTTACATATGTATCTGTGTATTGTTTTCTTTATGAGAATTATAAAAAATGAAATCGAAACAGCCAAAAAAGTAGGCAATAGATAGATAGATAGATAGATAGATAGATAGATAGATAGATAGATAGATAGATAGATAGATAGATAGATAGATAGATAGATAGATAGATAGATAGATAGATAG
>NC_060952.1:92199003-92205749 GCF_022045245.1 Lucilia cuprina | reverse complement strand
TCTGTTCTAGTTCTGTTCTAGTTCTGTTCTAATTCTGTTCTAGTTCTGTTCTAGTTCTGTTTTAGTTCTGTTCTAGTTCTGTTCTAGTTCTGTTCTAGTTCTGTTCTAATTCTGTTCTTGTTTTGTTCTAGTTCTGTCCTAGTGCTGTTCCAGTTATGTTCCACTTCTGTTACAGTTCTGTTCCACTTATGTTCCAGTCCTTTTCCAGTTGTGCTCTAGTTCATCCCAGCTCAGTTCTTCAACCAGAAAAAAAGGCTTTTGTAAACTGTAATTGTATAGCTCTTAAAGTTAAAGAGCATTATAAAGTGTCCAAATATTTCTAACAAAAGCGGCTGATCCTAAAAAAATTTTACACTTTATATACATTTTATTTTCTTTCATTCATATTATTTTGTCGAATGACACAATTATCATTTTGTCATTAAAGATAATGTCATATACATTATACCATACTATCTTTTAACATATCACATCAAGTGTTTGAATACATACGTATGCATGTATGTGTATATGCATGGGAGTATATAAAATAAAAATACTCTTTAACTGTTTATTTTTATCTTCCCCAAAGACCCCCTTCTTTAACCCTTTTGCCCCAAACATTATAATTCTAAATTTTATATATATTTTTTATGTACATATACAGTTACAGAGAAGTTGTGGCCTTAAGTGTGCAAAGGAAAACTTAAACAAGTACTTTTTTCCGGTACTCAATGCGTAATCTTGTATACATTTACTTTTCCCATTTCATACTACATTTTTTTTTTCATGCACAAAGTCGGCAACATTTTATGGCTGGGGAGGGGTTTAAAAACCACATTTAGATATAACGTATAAAAGCCATGCAGCCTGTCAGGAAGTGGGTGGATTGGATGGGTTCGTTGGTTGAAAGATACAGTAAATGTAAAGATATTCATATCAAAACATTTGTGTATTACAAACACAATTTACTATATGGATGATGACACTTAGGAATAGAGAGAATGAGAGTTACAATTTTTTTGCACAAAGCACATAGCAAATTTTAAGCTTGTCACTCAGGAAAAGGATGGAAAGCCAAGAGTTAGTTATAGAAATTACTAAAAATTATAAAAAGTTCCAGAAAGATTCTAAAATGGGTCTTCGAATTTCGAAATATTGAAATCATTCTTGAAACCTTAAACTATTTATAGAAAACGATGCAAAACTGTTGAAAAATTAAGTTATTTGTTATTACAAATTACTCTGAAATTCTTTAATATTTTCCAGTTTTCCTTCAAAGCAAACCTTCCCTTTTAAAGATATTTCACCCCCAACCCTCTTTCCACAAATTCCGACAACAAAAATAACAACAATTATGAAACAAAAACATTAAAGAAGTAGTAGAAGTACCCAACAAACACAACAGTTAGTAACTCTCACGCCTTTTTGTGTCATGAAATATGCGTTTTTAACCCGTTTAATGGTTTGATGACAGCATTTTTTCATGTTGTCACTCTTGTTGAATGCGGCAAAAATAACAAACAACAATGACAACATAAAAAAATTGGCGAAATTTTACTAGAAAGAGTACAAAAGTTTATATAAACTCATCGTCAGCATTTTAACCCCACAGTTAACGTGGGGTTAACAATATCCAACCAGATATTTTACGTTATGTTTGTAATTAGGTAACTGGTTACTTAAAAGAGAACATTCTTCTAGGACCATACTGATAATTATCATACTTTTCTAAGACAACAAATAGAGAATTATAAAAGCAACAGTTAAGAGAATCTTCTCTTTAGATTACTTGGGGACACTTATGTAACCATTGATATATAATCAATATTACTCAAAATGACCAAAAATTTAAAAACCTAAGTCCATTAGGGTTTATAATTTGATACTTGAAAAAAATTATTACCAACATAAGATACATTGACCCAATCTACAACTATTGGGATAGAAAATGTATATATCTATCGAAAGGATATTCGAAACTCATATAACGTTAAGTATTATTTTAGACAATGGGTGGGCTAAAAGCTTTCATAAATATTGGCAAAAAGAAAATATTGTTTTCCTTTTTTGGTTCTTGTTCAGTTCTAGTTCAGTTTTAGTTAAGTTCTAGTTTAGTTCTAGTTCAGTTCTACTTTAGTTCTAGTTCAGTTCTAGTTTAGTTCTAGTTCAGTTCTAGTTCAGCTCTAGTTCAGTTCTAGTTTAGTTCTAGTTAAGTTCTAGTTAAGTTCTAGTTAAGTTCTAGTTCAGTTCTAGTTTAGTTCTAGTTTAGTTCTAGTTCAGTTCTAGTTCAGTTCCAGTTCAGTTCAAGTTCAGTTCTAGTTCAGTTCTAGTTCAGTTCTAGTTCAGTTCTAGTTCAGTTCTAGTTCAGTTCTAGTTCAGTTCTAGTTCAGTTCTAGTTCAGTTCTAGTTCAGTTCTAGTTCAGTTCTAGTTCAGTTCTAGTTCAGTTCTAGTTCAGTTCTAGTTCAGTTCTAGTTCAGTTCTAGTTCAGTTCTAGTTCATTTCTAGTTCACTTCTTGTTCAGCTCAAGTTCAAGTCATGTTCAGTTGTTGAGGTACCATAAAAGATAACTTTGAATAAATTTATGAAAGGATATTAATTGTTTACGCTTTAAACGAATTCTTGTTAAAGTTTGTAAACTTTTCTTAAATAAAGTTCTTGTATTTAAATTTGTTTTAGAAAATCTTACGAGCAAAAAAGAGCAACATGTAAAAAAGCTAGAAAAACAAGAACTCACCAGTAGAGTACTTAAAACTTGAAAAAGTACTTCATAGAAATAGAGATATGCTAGTCTATTCGCAACGATAAAAAGGCAACGGAAATAGAAGTTTAGAAAAAAATGGAATATACACATACTTATTCCTGTAGTTCGCGGGAGGTTGTTCCATGCGAAATTAATTCTTATGAATAGAATGGGTAAGTACTTTTTTCAGGGACTGTATAGAAAAAAGCTTTTTCCTAGTATTTAAAGGTAATGTATAAATACTTAGTTAGATTACTTCAAAACTCTAACTAAAGTAACTTCATAAAAGCGATACCTAGTAGAACTGCTGGTTTAGAAAAGGTGCAACATTATGTTTTCTGTTTAGAACATTTAACGGAAATGTTGTTAACACAAAGCTTATTTGTCATATCAGGAAGAATGACAGAGGAAGAAACAAAAAAACTTACATTTAATAGCTAAACAGTGAATGCTGTTACGGCAAGAACTAATGCAGCAAAATGCGACAAACAAATCTTTATCATAATAAAGCTGCTAAAGAAAAGCTTTGTTGTAAAAAAAGCCTTTTAAAGAAAAGCTTTCTTATAATTATGAAAACTTTTGAGTTTATTATATATTTGTTATTAAATATGTCTAAATGTGAATCTATTTTAGTTTTTATATAAACTTTGAATTATACCTTTTTTGTTTTATTCGTCCTTAACTAAAGCTTTCACTGTTTTACTCGTTTTAAGCCCTTTAAAGTAGGCATCAGTTTGCGTTTAAACATTTTTTCCTTGTAGAAGAAATGTCCTTTCTTTTATATGTATATATGTTTTTACACTAAGAAGTATCTGTAGTTTTGCAGTACTACTGCATCCACTTTAAACTAAAAAGAAAACTCATCTACCTCCACTTGTTCAGAGAGAAAAAAAATAAAAGAATGAAACATGTTTTTTTTTCAATTCTACTCACTGACACATTATTCACTTGAAAACACAAGTGGTTGAACATTCATTTTGAAGTGGCTAATAATAACAACAACAAAAACATTAGCTTTAAAGCAACAATAACAACAAAAAAAATCCCTTACAAGGACTCTACTTAAATATTTGTTAAAAAAAGCTTTCTATGTTAAAAGCTTTGCAGAGGGTTTGTTGCTAGGGAAAATACTTTTTTTAAGGAAATGGAGTTGCCATTGGGAATTTATAAAAAATTCCTTTTAATGGAGATTTTAGATATAACTTTACTAGAGGGATATTTGTGGTAATAAGGCAGTGTTGCCAAAGTTGAGTTTTAACATTGGGTGTAGATGTAAAAATTTCGGGATTTTTTTAACTGTTCAATCTTTGGAGTCAAAAACGATTAAACACAATTTCGCATACCCTAGCCTTAAATAAATTGCGAGAATTCTTGCAGCATCGATCGTTAAAAGTTGAAACAAAGCGGTAAAGACAAGCGTACTAAACCTCTTTTTTCTAAATAACTTTTATATATTTTACGGATAATGCTCACTTTAAACCATTCAGTTTCCTTCGATACCGGTTCCTTTAGGGGGTGTGGCCAGACTGACTGACAGCAAATATTTTGAAATTTGCTGCTTTAGTAGCTCTCAATGATTATTGGTTTTTCTAAGGATTTGTTCTGTTCTAGGCGATCTTTTTCTTTCCCGCCAACCACACAAGCTAATTCTAATTAACACCTAAAGATTATATCAAAGATTAGAAAACGATATGCATCAGTACTATACTTTAGTCGAGAGAATATACATAGGTCCTTTACCCAAAGTTTACAACTGATCTTAGAAGTTTTTTCTTAGTCGATTTATCGATCAAGGAATAAATTCTATGGACTAAATCTGTATATTTTTTCACCTATCCCCCATACAACTGAACACCCAAGTAGAGCTTTTGGGCTCAGTTTGTGACTAATTTCAAGGATTTCTTTTAAAATTGATCATCATTTTTTTAAATCTATAATGGTTTAAATCTAAAGCTCAAGAAATCTACAGAGGGATCGAAAATATATCATTCTATTGAAGTCGTTACGTAGAACTCGATTATGTTGAAAAAGAGACTTTCTTTCCGCTAGTTCATGTATACTTTGTAATCAAACTATAGGTCACAATTTTTATGATAATTCAATTGAATTTTGGTACTTGATCGGGGACGGAGTTTTATGCTTTATGGTAAAGATAGGTCCATTTCGTCACCCATCCCCTAAACAACTAAACGCCCAAATAGAGCTTATGGTCTCAGTTTATGACAAATTTCAAAGATTTCCTTTAAAACTGAGCATCATTTTTAAAACCTAATATATATTTCTTTGGAAATCTTAAGCTGAAGATATCTACAGAGAGATCAAGATATAACTGAGAATATATCTTTTTCTTGAACTTTTAGATGACATAACACACTATATAATAGTTATGATAAGATACATATGTATCTAAAAAACCTGATGTCATGGATTGTGAGGTCAGACTCGGATTTAGCGAAGTTTTAGAAAACATAATTTAGTTCCATCAGTTCGAATTTGTACAGATTTTGTCAGCCCATTGAGTTTAAGGGATTACATAGTATTCTCCTTTTTTCCAAACCATTACACAAATAAATTATAACAATATGGCAATCTTTATCATAAAACTCATACTGGCAACTCTGCATAAAAATTCCCCTATAAAAAAGGTTTAAAGATTTGCTTAAACTTTAACATACAATAACATATATTAGAGGGCGCCTCATACTATAGTGAAGTTTTCAACCATTTACAACCGAAAATTATTGGTGAGTTTTGTTATCGAAGAGAAAAAAATAACGTAAAATATATTTACGATATTTGTTAAAAAATCCTTTATTATCCTTAAAGGACAAAGTCTTTTAAATACCCTTGCTGTTTAATTTTTCCCCCAATTGTTTTTAACAATAAAACTTTATTTATAATAAAACATATTGATATTTTGTTACAAGTACTTTGCAGCGGAAAGAAATTTCATGTGTCAGCATTTTAGTCAAGTGCATGGTTGTTATACTTCAAGGGATTATTTTAGCAAACAATTGTGTTATTCAAATGAATACGAGAATGACAATGATGGTTTAATACCCAACCAAGCGTTCATGTATAAGTATTGGCTATAGGTTTTTTTCTATCTATCTACAATATTGTACTCATCATGAATTTTTTTTTCGTATATTTATTTATAGCTGAAGTTGTTGCAACAAAACTTTTGTTAAATCATCTTGTTTATGTCTCATTTTTCTTTACCACTTTTGTTCTGGTAATAATCGCTTTTCTTCTTTTAAAACTCTTCTCACATTACATTGTAAGCGTGTGTTGAGTGCTGATATATATGTGTATATTTTTTAACTTAATATCCTGTGGAGTTTAACTTTTGTTGCTCATCTTTACTTTCTGTCCGAAAAAAAAAACATTTTTCTGTTGTTGCTTGTTTTTTGTTCTTTTTTTCGCAACTGATTTTGGGTTATAAGACGACCATACTATAATGGATATATTAAGGTTTTAGTGTTGTTCTCTAGAGAGGAAAATATGTTTTATATTAAAATGTTTTATTTAAAGTTTTATTTTCGTAAAAGTTTTTCTATCTTTTTGCTAAAGGAATGTATGGAAGGATATAAAAAATATGGCCTAGGATTATCATCTAGTCTATAGTATTGACTATAGTCTAGTCTAAAGTTTGGACTGTAGTTTAGTCTATAGTTTAAAATATAGTCTGGTCTATAGTGTTGACTTTAGTCTAGTCTATAGTCTGGACTATTGTGTAGTCTATAGTCTAGTTTACTTTTTTATAGTCTGAACTACAGTTGCCCTGTAAACAATAGTTTCTCTATGGTCTAGACTACAGTTTAGTCTTTAGTTTAGCATATAGTTTAGTCTTTAGAGTTGAATATATATTAGCTTAGTCTTTAATGTTGAATAATGTCTTGTGCATATTCTGGACTCGATAGACTATAGACTAGATAGAAAGATAGATAGATAGATAGATAGATAGATAGATAGATAGATAGATAGATAGATAGATATATCTATCTATCTATCTATCTATCT
>NC_060952.1:92195838-92198903 GCF_022045245.1 Lucilia cuprina | reverse complement strand
TAGTTCAGTTCTAGTTCAGTTCTAGTTCAGTTCTAGTTCAGTTCTAGTTCAGTTCTAGTTCAGTTCTAGTTCAGTTCTAGTTCTGTTCTAGTTCAGTTCTAGTTCAATCTTTGTTATCTATAGTTTAGAAACTAACATTTTCTCTTACCCAATAGTTTATTTATATATTCCTCTACTTTAGATCCATATTTTTTGATATATTCTATATTTTCTAACACTTTAAACCTCGTTAGGAAACTTGGGCAGCTTCAAAAGGATAAAAACATACCAAACAATAGAGAAACAAGAAAGACAACATAAAAAAATTTCCACATTTTAGACACTCCACGGCCATTCCAAACAAGTATTTAAAACACGCTTCTCTTGTTCTCCCCACAATCAGATAATAGAAAATTTTGTAAAAATTTTCAAATATAATAAACTTTGAAATTTGGCAAGACATTAGGAAGACCAACAATTTTTAAAGGTATTATAAAAATGATAATTTCTACAGCAAACAAAATAAAAACTAAACATTCCAAAAAAAAGGACTTTTAAACATTAACAGCTAAATAACTGGATTTTTTGTGCATGGATGTCATGCTTTAAAAGTTTGTTGGAGTAGTTTAAACAAAAAGCAACAGTCTTTGTGTAGGTGTGTTTTGGAAGATATGTTTGTGTGTGTTTGTAAGTCTTGTATAAAAAAGGACACACCTTTTAATTAATAAAATTATATGGCAATCAACTTCTACTATTTGGAGTATTTCTATTGTCGTCTATATTATCATATTTCTGTTGTTATGCTAAAAATACTAGTTTGAATTTTTATTGTTATTGTAACAGTATTTCAGTAGAAATTTAAATAAATAGAATAAATAGAAAAATAGGTGAAATAACTATAGGATTTTGTTTAAAAGTGTGTGTTTTCTTTTTTTCAAATTTATTTTGAAATCTATAAAAAAATCTTTGACAAGTTTAAAACAGTATCCCATTTTTCACAATGTCTCGTTTTTTTAAAGATATATTGACAGTTTTCATTCAGAAATTGTTTTAACTGAAAGAATAACTAACCATTAAAATAGGTGCTGAATTTAACAAAATCCTTATTTTAAGAACAACAGTTTATATATAATTTTTTACTTTTTTATAGTCTACATTCATAGGTACATATATTTATCATCCATACTGTGTGGTAAAAGGATACATAATTACTTTGGTGCTTTGTTCCCCCAACTTTACTCTCTGGTGTATGTTTATTTTTTTGGAAATATATCGCTCCCAGTTTTTTCCTATTATTTTAAATTGTCTATTTATTTAGTTGATATTTGGACACATATAAAAATATTTGCCTTTTGACGTCATGTTGCGTCATTCCCTAGAAGCTTTACCAGGAGACAAACAATTCTTTTTGGGCAATATAAACAATGTGTATATTTTAAATATTAATTTAAATAATAGTTTAATTCTGGTTCAGTTCTAGTTCAGTTGAAGTTAAATTCTAGTTCAGTTCTAATTATGTTCTAGTTTAGTTCTAGTTCAGTTCTAGTTCAGTTCCAGTTCAGTTCTAGTTCAGTTCTAGTTCAGTTCTAGTTCAGTTCTAGTTCAGTTCTAGTTCAGTTCTAGTTCAGTTCTAGTTCAGTTCTAGTTCAGTTCTAGTTCAGTTCTAGTTCAGTTCTAGTTCAGTTCTAGTTCAGTTCTAGTTCAGTTCTAGTTCAGTTCTACTTCATTTCTAGTTCATTTCTAGTTCATTTCTAGTTCATTTCTAGTTCAGTTCTAGTTCGGTTAAAATTTTAGTTTTATTTCTGGTTCAATTCAGTTCTAATTTTTATTTAGCCCTTATTCGAAATGCCTATTACAACATTCGCCTATTAATATTAATCATAAACATTCTATTATTTCATAATTGTAACAAAATTTGTTAGAATTACCAATCTTAAATTTTCTAAGTGTAAGTCTAGTTAAGTATCACACATTTTGCCGACTCACACACATGTTTAGTGAAATATCAACCTAAAAAAAACCTTTAAAGACTCAAACAATAATAACTGGCATACGAATATAAAATAACACTAATACCATAACAATTTCTATGGAGTGTTATTTGTAAGCGAGTAGTAGTAACTAAATTCGCATACATACATGCACACTGTGCCTCCATATTAAAATGTGTTGCTGTATTAAGTTCACCATGAATACTAATTATGAGTGTGTGTTTATGAATAAATATAAACATTGAAGTGGGTTTGTGCAAATGTCTACGGGTGTATATTTCCTTTCTCCTGTGTGGGAGTTTCCCTTTTACCCCCTCTTCACATTTTCTATTGTATTTTCTTGTTTTGTGTATGTTAGTAGTGTAAATGAGATTTTTTCCCATGATTTTTTTATAAGAATGATCTTTTTTCTTCAACTTTTCTCTTGTGATGACATTAAAATGTTGCAGAAAGCACAAAAAAACGTAATCATTTCCTCATTATAATTTCAGTTTTTTAATTATTATTTTTTCGTATGTTTAAATTTCTGTTAAAGAAAGTTTTTTCTAAAGAAGTTTTAAGCAGTAATAAATTATTATAAAGATTAAGTTGCAAAAGGGGAGGTTTAATCGGAAGAAGAGGATTTTTGTAAGAAATGTTAATTGAATTAACCAGTTATGAGGGCAAGTTCTAGTTTTGAGAACATGAATGAATTTTTTTCACAAAAATTAGAAAAGTTTGTCTTGTTGGGAAAATATGTTGACTTTCAATTGCAATTTAAATTTTAACAATAGTTTATATACTTGTTACAATATTGTTAAAATTGCTGCAGTTAATAAAAATATTAATCATACGCTGTGTATGTTTTTTTTTTCTTTAAATAATTTTAAAATAATTATTATTTTTATTAAATTTAATGTTTTTATTAAATTATATGTTTTTAAGCAAATTTTAAAAAAACTTAATTTTGAGGAAAATTTTGTAAAAATTTTAAATTAAAGTTTCGATTTTAGTTCTAGTTCAGTTTTAGTTCAGTTCTAGTTCAGTTCTAGTTCAATTCTAGTTCAGTTCTAGTTCAGTTCTAGTTCAGTTCTAGTTCAGTTCTAGTTCAGTTCT
>NC_060952.1:92185179-92195738 GCF_022045245.1 Lucilia cuprina | reverse complement strand
AACTAGAACTGAACTAGAACTGAACTAGAACTGAACTAGAACTGAACTACAACTGAACTAGAACTGAACTAGAACTGAACTAAAACTGAACTAGAACTGAACTAGAACCGAACTAGATCTGAACTAGAACTGAACTAGAACTGAACTAGAACTGAACTAGAACTGAACTAGAACTGAACTAGATCTGAACTAGAACTGTACTAGAACTGAACTAGAACTGAACTAGAACTGAACTAGAATTGAACTAGAACTGAACTAGAACTGAACTAGAACTGAAGTAGAACCGAAATAGAACTAAACTAGAAATGAACTAGAACTGAACTAGAACTGAACTAAAACTGAACTAAAACTGAACTAGAACTGAACTAGAACTGAACTAGAACTGAACTAGAACTGAACTAGAACTGAACTAGAACTGAACTAGAACTGAACTAAAACTGAACTAGAACTAGAACTGAACTAGAACTGAACTAGAACTGAACTAGAACTGAACTAGAACTGAACTAGAACTGAACTAGAACTTAACTAGAACTGAACTAGAAATTTACTAGAACTGAACTAAAACTGAACAAGAACTTAACTAGAACTGAACCAAACCTGAAATAGGTATGAAAATAAAATATTCATGCGATGCGTATGATAAATATTATTTATGAATGAATTTACATAAATCATACTTAGCGAAAAGTTGAATACGCTTCAACTCGGTTTATTACAAATTATGAAGAAACCTTAATTTACAGAAGTTTTTTGTAAATATGTTTACTATTTTATATATTTTTAAATGCTGGTTATTTAAGCCATCAGGTACTCAAGTTATTTGTTTATAATAACTCAAGTTCTTTGAGTGTATATTTCGAAAAAAATAAATAAACAAATACATACCCATTTAATATTGTATACATTTAATAGGTACTAACATATGTTAGTTTACATAACATATAGGTACTTACATATTTATATTTAAACATACATAAGAGTTCATACATTTATAGTAAATATTTTTTATGATTTTTTTTTTTTTTTCATTCACATACTACCCCTCTGCACACAAGTACAAACTTACTATAGTTTTTCTAAATAGAAAAAAATACACACACATATATACAAAAATATTGTAAAGGATTTTGTTATTTGTTCATTTTACAATAACAACAAACCAAATACAAACAACAAAAAAATTTTTGTTTTTTATATCAAACTCAACATGAACATGAAAATGTTCAAAATTAAAAAAGGCTGTCATGTGTAAAATATTCTTGTGAACAACAAAAATAAATCTACAAATAAACACAGCAAAATATTGTAGAAAAGTGAACATTATTATTGTGAATGAGAAGAAAAAATCATAAAATTTTTAATAGAAATGACTTTTTAAATAAAATACAGCAGCAGCAGCAACAACAACAACAGAACTGCAACCACTCATTCATGTAAACACAAGTGTACTAGTTGTGGATTTTTTTTTCTTTTTTTATCCCAAAAAATAAATATTTTTATATTTTTCCATAATTTTTCTTTTTTTTCCTTTTTTTTTTTTTGCTAAAATTTGTTTGCAATTTTTATTTATGTAAAATTTTAATAGATTTTAAGAAAAATATATATTTTAAAAATTTATTTCATTTTGTTTTTGTAAATGCATCAATTTGTTTTTATTTCTTTGGGGGCTTTTAGTTTTATTTTTTACTTATAATTGTTGTATCAATAAGTTAAGAAATAAAGGCAAAAATTATATGTGGGTTAATACAAAAGTTAAGCAATACTACGGACTGACGGACAGCACTACTATTAACGTACCTACCATTGCTAAGAAACTCTGTTTAAATAATAAAATTTTAATTGTTTTTATTTCAATGGTATTTTAAAAACTTTATTTTTTTATATAAGAAATTAAAGAAACTGAACATTTAAAATCTTTGGCCAACAATGCGTATGATTATTATTAATTCCGAGTTATTTTTTAAAAAATTCTATAACTTTGGTTTCAGCTAAGTTAGAAACAAAATGATTACAGATTCTCTTAAAGGAGATTTTAGGCCATTGAATAAGGTACTAGGCACTTAAAAAGCTTAATAACTTATTTAAGTAAAATTAAGCAGAAAAAAATATTTTAAAATATTAAACAACTTTTTCTTCATTTTTGTTAAAATTTTAAATTAAAAGCTTTTACAATTTTATTTTAATTAAAAAAAGAAATGTTAAATAAAACACTCATATCTTTAGTTATAAAATCTTAAGTTTATTTAAAAACATTAAATTTTTTACAAATTTATTAAACTATCCCTTTAAATAAAAACTAACTTCACCCCACCTTATAGGGTGGTTGAGCATTAGTAATCACATAATATAAACCCCGCCTTAAAGCCATTTCATTTGCTGTCATACCCTCTACACCTATTTTTAAACTTCTACCCATTTCCCTTAAACATCTCTTATGTTTAATCATATCCCACCACATTTCTCCTAAACATTCGGAACCCATTAACAATTCATTTCTTAAAGTTTGAGCAAATACTTGAAAAGCTCTAAAATGAGAACATTCATTGAAAAAACAACCCGGTTGATTGTAACCATAATTAATATAAAAATCTACATGACCCAATGGATGATCATAGCCATAGGAACCGACACTGGTATGCAGCACCTCAACATATTCGGCATCTCTAAGATCAAGTCTTTCGTTAACATTTTCATAACGAAATAATGGTAAAGCTGGATCTAGACCATAGATTACTGGTAATCTACCAGTTTGTACAAATTTTCCTGAGATACCCGCTATATGGGCACCCATGCTGAAGCCTATGACATGTATATTTGCGAATGGGATGCCTGATTCTTGATGTAGAAAATCGATAAATTTAGCCACTACTATGCCTACAGGTTTGACTCTATAGCTGGCAGTTATATAGTCAGCTATTGCACCTTTGCCCCAATCAACGGTAATGATATTATAGTTGCCCTCTTGTAGTTTAAAATATTCGGGCACCAAAGTGTTATAGATGCCGGCATGAGAGCCGCCCAGCCAGCCATGTATGAGGATTCTAGAAATGAGAGAAATATCAATTATCATTAAATGTTTATTAGACTCTTTATAAGTTTAACCGAAAAGCTTTTGTCGATAAAAATTTTCTGTACAATATTAAAGCTTTTTTAATCTAAATGTTAACTTTTTATTTAATCAATTAAAAATTGTGAAGTTTTTTTTCTCTTATCAAAAGCTATTATAACAATTTTATAATTATAAAAGTTTTTTTATATTGAAATCTTAAACAGGACTTTGTTTTCTTATTGAAAAACTTTAAAAAGCTCTTTGACTTTTAAAAGAGCTTTAAGTTTTATTTCAAGAAAATATTATAAGTTCTTAAACAAAAAAGTTTATGTTTAAAGTGAGAAACATTTTATGTTAAAGCTTTTTTAAACTTTTATTTTTGAAACTTTTTGAGTTAAAAGTTTTTTTCATCTATAATTTATTAGAATTTTTTAAACAAAAAAACTCAAAGCTTTAAAATTGCATATTTTTTATAAAATAAAGCTTTTAGACTGAAAGCATTTTTAAGCTTAATTGAATGTTTTTTTTATTTCTTAAATATTAATAATTTAGCTTTAAGCTTTATTTATTCTTAAATCTTTTTAAACTTAAAGCTTTTTTAAACTTTTAAGCTTTTTTCTCAAAGCTTTTAACATTGCAAACGTTATGTTTTAAACGTTAAAAATTTTAATGTATATTCTGCTTAAAGCTTTAAGTTTCAAAGCTAAAGCTCCAATACATTTAAGCGAAAATAATGTTTTAAAACGGAAAATCGCAACTTCTTCCGTAATATTTATTAGAAAATCATTAAGCTTTTAGTATAAATTTCTAGATTCATTTTAAAGGTTTAAGACTTAGGCCTTTGAATTTTATAACGTTGTCAAGCTTTTTAAGTGAAAAGCTTTTTAATTTTCTTAATTAAAATCGCTATAGTTTTATCAGAAACTTTTTGTAATAACACAACTTTTTCAATAACATTTATTAGAAAATTACAAAGCTTTTAAACATATAAAGCTTTTGGTAAACATTTTTCGATTTATTTTACAATTTAAGCCTTTGACTCTTAAATGTTGTCATGCTTTTTAGGTAAAAAGCTTTTGAGTTTTCTTAATTCAAGTAATTAAACTACTTCTTCAATAACATTTATTAGAAAATTATAAAGCTTTTAATAATATAAAGCTTTTGATATAAATTTTAAGATTTATTTTACAATTTAAGACTAAAGCTTTTGCCCCTCAAATATTGCCAAGCTTTTTAGGTGAAAAGCTTTCAAGTTTCCTTAATTCAAATGACTGAAGCTTTATCAGAAGCTTTTTGTAAGCAAACTTTTAAATGCTTATTTAGTTTACTAAATCATAAAATTTCCATCAACTTTTTATTGTTAAGCTTTCGGTATGAATTTTTAAATTAATTTTACAGTTTAAGACTAAAGCTTTTGAATTTATATAACTAAACGCTTTGAAATTTCCTAATTCAAATAGTTAAAACTTTATTAAAACAAAATAAAACAAAACTAATACTTTTCACGACAATTTTATAGGAGCTTATGAAGCCAAAAGCTTTTAGTTTTGATACATCATATGTAATCAGTTTCTGTCAATAGCTTTTAACTTTTTTAATAGAAATGTTATAAATTAAAGTATTTGTGAATGTTTGTCGTTTAAAGCATTAGTTAGAAAATTAAAAAGCTTTCTTTATTAAAAGCTTTTAGATTTAGAGACAAAGTTATCACTAAGTAAAGCTTTTGAAGACGAAAACTTCACAATATGTTTTCATTTGTTTAAAGAGGAATTAGAAGTTAAAAAAGCTTTTTTATAGAAGAAAGCTTTTAGTTTCAAAAATTCAAAAAGCTTTTCCAATGAGAAAGCTTTTGGTTTCAAAATGTCCATTCCCATATTTTTAATATTTTTTCTTTGATATTTTTAATTTCTTAAATATTTTTCCTTATTTCTACCAAAAACTAAAATGCCCTTTAATTATTCATGTTAAAAGTTTTTACATAGAAAATGCCTAAATATTAAATTTCTTAAATATTTTCAAATGTTTTATTTATGCCATATTATACTTACATACATGCAAACCTCTAGCATTTAGCAAAAACATAGGAAAACAACCTGCATTTTTAAATGTGTCAATTTGAAAGGCAAATCATGTGTAAAAAGCTTTTTATCGTTGTAGGACAAGAGCAACAACAACAACAAAAAAGAAGAATTGAGAAGAAAATATTTTAACCACAAGAAACTAACAACTACAACAATTTGCAACAAACTACATAAAACTATGCTAATGCTGGTTTACATTTATTTATGAGAAGGCAAGAGTTACTCCAACACTCAGTTGTTTGTATGATTTACTTACCTACAAGGATTGAAGGGATTAAACCTTGATTGTCTTAATGACAGCCCATTATACAATTGTATTTCTTCGATGTGTATGCCTTGAATGCCAGCAACAGGCCGAGTATTTACACCAAATACTGCACCAATTGTATCGGTAACAACATTTAAAACTCTTGGATTTGTTAAATTTACCATTGTCTTCATTGCATCGGTTTCACTAGCATTAACATTTTCATCATCATTAGCATCAGCATCATCATCTGGATCATAAAAGTTGTAGTAGTAGTCCTCATTATCATTATTGTCAACATCATCATCCGCATCATAATAATCTTCATCATTGTATAAATCTTGAGCAACATCTTGCTTAAATGATGCTAATGTTGCAGTTGATGCTGCTGCTGCGGGTGCTGGTGGTGATGATGATGCTTGTTTTGTGGCAACTGCCATATAATCTTGTTGTTGTGTTAATGTATGTAGATAGAATCCGGTATGACGTTCGGCATTAAACAGAAAACTGTAATCGGATAAAAGATGATACTCCTGTGGCAATAAAGAATCTACTGCTGCAGCTGATGTTGACTGCGTTGCTGCTGCTGTTGATGATGAGGATGCTGAAGTTGATTGTTCTTGTTGCAGTTGAGGCTGTTGCAAAAATAATTGCAGTTGTTGTGGCTGTAGTTGAAATTGTGGCAAATGTCCAAGCCAGTCATTGCTCAAACTATTAAGAGGCACATAATATTTTGTTTGTAAATTTTCTTTGAATTTTTGTTTCACCTCCTCCCCCTCCTCCTTTTGCTTCTGCTCAGCATGTTTTCCATTATTATCATTATACTTTCCACTTTGTTTTGTTTCTTTGGCATCAATTTCTTTTGCCATTTCATCTTCAGTTATTGTCTTTAATTTATTGTTTAAATTGAAATAATCATGATTATTTTCATTATTTGTATTATTGAATTCGAGTGTTGTTGCTGTTGTTGGATAATGATGCTGAAGTTGATTTGAATTTTGTTCAAGTTGCTGATCCTTTGGCTCTTGCTGTTGTTGTTTAGCATTCAAGTGCTTTTGATTTGTTGTCAAATATTTAGTGGTTTCATTTGCCATGGCCTGTGTTGTTATTATTGTTGTTTTATTTAATACTAATAATAATAATAATATTCCATTTTCTTTTAACATTTTGTCGCTCCCTGTAATTGGGTCACCATCTTTAGCATCTTTATAATCCCAGGTATTATTATTTAATGTAATTTCGGTTTGATTAAAAGTGTCCAAGGATTTGTTTGTGGTATTCAATGAATTTAAATTAAATTCTGCAGATGTTACATAAATCCATAATAAGAGCACTGTTGGGGTGTAGAGGAATCATAGAATGAAATAATGAAAAGTAAATTTAATTAGATTTGAAATACAAAGAGGGTCACAAAAAGAAAGCAAATAGATAATGAATTTAACTAAAGGTCTTTTTATATTTAAAAATTTTAAATTTAAACTAAAGCTTAAACACTTAATTAAAAAGCTTTTTAATATACTTTAAAACTAAAAGCTTTTCACTTCAATATAACTTTTTATGTAAACAATTTTAAAGCTTTTTTAACAAAATATTAAAATGCTAATTTTCTATCCACTTTTAAATGGAAATTTAAAGTTTTTTAAACAAAATTAAAAAATATTATTTAAAGTTTTAAAGAAAAAAGCTTAAGAATTAAAAGTCTCTTCATAAATTTTTTATGTCAAAATTTTAAGCTTTTTAAACTAAACGTTTTAAAAGTTGCATACAATGCTTAAAAAAACAAAAACTTAAAGCTTTCCTTAACAAAAATTTGAAATTGTAATTTGTTCATCAATTTTTAAACAAAACTTTAAAGCTTTTTAAACAAAATTTCAAAAATATTATTTTAAGTTTTTTAAGGCGAAAGCTTTAAGCCTTCTTTAACAAAAAAATTAAATTAAAAGATTCTTATTTGATTTTAATATCAGAACTTAAAACTTTTTAAACTAAACGTTTTAAAAATGGCAAGCAAAGTTTTTAAAACAAAAGCTTATAGCTTTTTTTAACAAAACTTTAAAATGTTATAAATATTTAAACCAAAACATAAAGTTTTTTCGACAAAACTTTTAAAAGTTATATTATAACTTTTTAAAGCTTTTAAGCTTTCATTAACAAAACTTTTAAATTATATGTTACATCATAAGTTTTTTATATCAAAACTTAAAGCTTTTAAAACTAAACGTTTTAAAAATAACATAGAAAGTTTTTAAAACAAAAGCTTTGAGAAAATTATTAATTTTATCATATATTTCTAAATCAAAAAAAAAACCCTTTAAACAAAACTTTAAGAAATGGTATTTCAAGTTTCTAAGACAAAAGCTTAAAGCTTATAAGTTTCTTTATAAATGTTTAAACCAAAACTTAAAGCTTTTCAAATAAAACTTTTCACAAATGATTTAAAAATGTATATAAGGCAAAAGCTTAAAGCTTTTTCTAACAAAATTTTTGATTTAATTTTATTTTAAAACTTAAAGCTTTTTTAATAAAATGTTTTTAAAAATGGCATACAAAGTTTTTAAGTTGAAAGTCTTTAGAAAAAGTAAAAATTTGTAAACCAAGCTTGAAGCTTTTTAAGCAAAATGTTTTAAAAAGCACAACATTTCGAATATGACGCACATAGTCTTTAAGAAAAAGCTTAAAGTTTTCATTAACAAAAAAGTTTTTCAACTTAAGCTTTTATTGTAAGCTTTTCAATTGAATGTCACAAAACCGAGTTTACAAATCCCAGAAGCGTTTTATATAAAAAGACAAATTTAAAGCTTTTAGGTTAATTATTATAAAATTGTATGTTTAATAGTTGTTAAGCTTAAAGCTGTAGAAAATTACAACTTAAACAAATATCAGTCAGATAAAAAGCTTAAATTATCTTACTCTAATCCCTTCATTTTATAAAACGAAACCTTCGTTAACGTAAATAATTTGTATGAAGAATACTGGGAAATTTTTGAAAATTTTAATTTTTTCCATACAAATTTTTTTGAACGTTTGTCGTTTCGTTTTATAAAATGAGGCCCTAATACAAAAAACAGATAAACTTTAGACTTTTTAGGTTTTCAATATAAAACTATTTTATAGCTCGAACTTTTTTTTATAAATCACTTTTTTCTATTAAAATTCACCTTTTATTATTAAAAACTTTAAACACATTATCAAGAGTTAATTTAAATTTTATATTATTTTCTTTTTTCTTTAAATTTCACTTGTTAACCTCAAGAAATCATTTTAACAACTAAAAATCGATTTATAACCAACCTGTTAAAACTAACTGGAGAAATGAGTAAAAAAAAATATTTTAATAACAAATAGACAGTCTGTCTTAAAAACAGACTCAACTTGTGGACTTCATACGAAAGCAGAATAGTTAAAGAAGTGTTAATAAATTCTTTAAATAAATAGATTTCAGAGAGAAAGACAGGGTTAAGAAAGAATTATAAAATGCAAAGGCCCTTAGGGCCTTATTCATTACAATTTATCAAAGGTTTATATGACAAATTTTCTTATAAATATTGCTCTATAAACCTTTGATAAATTGTTATGAATAAGCAGGTATTTCTAGAAATTAAAGGTTTTAGTATGAATTTTTAAATATATTTTTAGTTTAAGACTTTAGTTTGTCAATTGAAATTATTGTTAAGCTTTTAAAGTCAAAGGCTTTATAATTGATTTTTTTAGACTAATGCTTTTGACAACAATTTTGTACAGGCTTTTGAACATAAAAGCTTTTTAGTTTTGGTATTATAAAAGCAGTTTTAGTCAAAAGCTTTTTTAATATAAATATTCTTAATTAAATTCTTTATAAATATTTTAGTCGTTTAAAGCATTAATTGGAAAATCAAAAAGTTTTATTTGTATAAAGCTTTTAGATTAAGACACTTTAAGTAATCAGCTTTTATTAAAGACGAAAATTTCACAATGAGCTTTTCGTGTTTAAATGAATTAAAGTTTAATTAGAAAGCTTTTTAGATGATGAAAATCAATAAATCTTTAAAAAAGGTAACAAATATACTACTTTAAAAAAAAAGTATAAAAATTTTTGTGAATGTTTAATATTTTAAAAAAAATTCAAAAAGTACTAAAATTAGTACTTTTTTAAATATCACAAAAAGTACTAAAAATACTACTTTTTCATAAACATCATTAATTTCAATAATATTAAATAAATTCTGACATTAAGCGACACTTTTCAAGTTTTTAAAATTTGTTTAAAAAACGTTTCTATTTTGTCTGTCTTTCATTTCTATTTAACTAAGTACTTCGTTAAAAACTACGTCATTAAAACCCCCTTAAAAGAAACTTGACCTAATTTATTTTTATAGAATAAAATAAATTTCACTTTTCTTTGTAAAATTAATTTCTCAAAATTCATATATTTAGTACTCTCAAATATTTTGAGTGTTGTTATAAAGTGTTAATTGTTAAAATAACTAAAAGAAACAAGTGCCAACAAAATTTTAAATAAAAGTGGGATAGGTCATTGATTTCAATTTAAAAAATATTTTCTTATAACATCTAATAACTTTTCAGAACATTTTAATAATTTATTATTTTTACTTCAAAAAATTCTTTAATATCAACAAAAATTTCACTTTTTTATTTATATGTATGAAGTAATTAACTTTTTTATTAATATTTAATAGTTTTTAAATAAAACTTTATTTTAATTTTTGTTCTTATTCTCTCTTTTCTCTTTATAGGTATGTTTTTTTTTAAACTCAACTGCTCTGTTTACCCTTCATTTGTTTTCCATCATCATATTGCTGCATACTAAATGACAGGACAATTAAACGTAATGAAATTGTAGTAATGTATATAAAAAATACACCTCTTAAGGGGTAAGTTCCGTTTTAAAATAACTTGCATATCCGGTTAACACTGTAGTGTGTGTGCAAGTTTAAGGATAATAAAAACGAAAAAAACTTAACGGACGGCTAAAGCAAACATTTCCTTTGGTAAAGTTTTATATTGTTTGAAGAACAACAAAAAGTGATTAAATAAAATATGCATATGGGGTTAAAATACTGGACTACAGTCCTGTCTATAGTCTAGACTATAGACTAAACTATAGACTAGACTATAGACTAGACTATAGACTAGACTATAGACTAGACTATAGACTAGACTATAGACTAGACTATAGACTAGA